>NC_056729.1:521252074-521359574 GCF_019279795.1 Protopterus annectens
CCTCACATGGACCGGGATTTTATTCCACAGCATAGGGAGTCTCTGAGTGATAAATCTATCCCTCCAGCACATCCTATTTATATCCGTGCTAAGGTTTAAGTCGCTTGCTCTAGTGGTTTTGGTGGATTTGGATTTTTGAGGTGGAGCATGTCCATTAATTCCGGGTTGGACATGGCCTTGTATGTCAGGCACATGTCACCTCTGAGCAGACGGTATGCGACTGAATAGAGCTGGAGTTTCTTCAATCTGGCAGCATATGACAGATTTTGGAGTCCCTTTATCCTTTTGGTGAGGAACTTTTGGGGTCTCTCCAATTGCTGCAGATGTCGGGTGAGATACATCCCGAATGGGGCATTGTACTCGATCATTGGTCTGATAAGTGAAGAGTACAGGGGAACAATGACCTCACTAGATCTGGATGTGAATCCCTTCATGATCAGGTGGGCAATGTAGAAGGTCTTTCTAACCACTTTAGCAATGTGAGTGTCAAAAGAAAGGCCACTGTCAACCTGGGTCCCCAGGTCCCTGATAACCTCTTCTGTGCTTAGTGGATTGCCACCTATATGGTAGCTTGGGGTTACCTTGTTTTTCCCGAAGGGTATGACTATACATTTTTGGCGTTTAACTTCAGGCCATGGCTCTGGCACCAGCTATCTGTTTCCGTGAGTCCCTTCTGAAGGATATCCGTGTCCGATGCACTTTCCACTATGGCCCAGTTTGCAGTCATCTGCAAACTTTGTCAGCCAAAGTCCTCCCATGTTGGCCTGTACTTCTGAGAAGTAGATGCCAAACAATAGGGGCCAAGGACCGAGCCCTGTGGGACACCACTTGTGACCGGCTTGGAGTCTGACACAGCGCCAGCAACTCTAACCCTGTGGGTTCTGTCCTTAAGCCAGTTTGCAACCCATCTTGTGACATATGGGTTTACATTTAAGCTGGTAAGTTTTCTACAATACCCGAGTGGGGTATTGTGTCGAAAGCCTTTGCAAGGTCAAGGTAGGCTGTATGGACTGCCTTTCCTCATCAATGGCCTTGGTGACTATTTCAAGAAGTCGACCAAGTTCAAAAGGCATGATCTTCCCTTGACAAAGCCAAACTGGGTCGGGTCCAATGTCTGCAAGTCCCTATATCTTTGTTTATGAGCTCCATTATGATCCTCTCCATAGCTTTGCAGACTAGACTTGTTAAGCTTATGGCGCGGTAATTACCAGGGTCCGTGAGGCGCCACCTTTGTGGAATGGGACCACAGTTGCCGTCGCCACTCCTTGGGCACGTATCCTGTGGTAAGGCTGAGATTAAACAGCTGCCTTATGTGCGGGTTTAATTCCTCATTTAGCTCGTGTAGCACACAGCCGGGGACACCATCCGGTCCCATTGATGCTGTGTTTTTAGCTTTAGAGAGAGCAGCTTTCACCTGCGCATTTGAGATGTCCGGGAGGCTACACTTGGCTGGGATAGTTATCTCTCCTTTAGGGGAGAGGGTGAAGTTTGCACTGAACCTGTCTGCCAGTATGTTGGCAATGTCTGTGGGTTCAGTGATTTTTGTATCATTTTGGACTAATTCTGAGCATATCTGTGAGTTTCCACCCAGGTTCCTAACATAGCTGAAAAAGGCCTTATGATTGTCCTTTGAATCCATGGCAATTTTCTCTCAAAATTGGCCTTAGTTGATTTTATGAGTGCTCGTATTTTTTACTAATAATGATCAGGGGTGACTTCCTTTTATGGATTTTGTTCTATCATGTAATAGCTTTCTCCTCTTATTGTAAAGTTTGTTAATGGCTGGGGTCCACCAGACTGGACGTTTGCCCTTTGTGGAAAGAGTCTTGGTTTTATTTGGGATTGCCTGATCCATGCAGTCCTGGAGGTGTTCATAGAAGGCATTTGTAAGGGCTTCCGCAGCTTGGGTTGTGGTTTCCTCTGACTCAGGGGCCTTGAAGGATACCACACCAGTCTTGAGTAGTGTGAAGTTTGCTTTAGAGAAGTTCTTCACTATGGTCTTTTTGTTTGGGGTGGGGCGGGATGTGGATTTCCAGTGAGATTAGTTTATGATCAGATCTCACCAATGAGGGATATACTTCGGTGTGGAGCATTTTGTCCCCATGTTTGTGACAATGAGATCTAGTATATTTTCTCCTCTCGTGGGAACAGTGACTAGCTGTTCCATGGCATTTGAATTTATGAACTCCAGGAACCGTTGGGCTAGAAAGTTAGGGCTTGAGTAATGTTCCCAGTCTATATTCGGGTAGTTGAAGTCACCCAATATGATGGTGTTTGGAGATACATTTATACCCTCCAGTGTCTTCAGGAAGGCTGTGTGGGGTTCCTGAGTTTGAGAGGGTGGCCTGTAGCATGCTACAATTTGTAGAGCAGTTTTGCCTATTGTTAGTTGCACCTGGATGGTTTCCGAAGCTTCATGCGTTGCCACCAACCTGGAGGTGTGAGTATCCTTTATGAATATGGATACACCCCCTCCTTTTGTGGAGTGGTCCGGGTTTTGGGGCCGGAACGCATGATATGAGGTAAAACCTAATAGTGCCGGGGTGCTCTCAGGAGCCTTGAACCAGGTTTCAGTTACAGCACAGACATCGATGTTCTCCATACTGAGAATTACATTACCCACCATGTCCCAGGAACCCCATTCCATGTTTCTGGATACACTAGGAAACATAAAGGACCAACTAAACACCCTAATATTGGGTGATTTCAATTACCCAAACATTAACTGGGAGAACTACTCAAGTACTAACTCCCTTGCCCAACATTTCCTAGAATTTATAAACTCAAATGCCCTGGATCAACTGGTCAACACTCCCACCAGAAGTGACAACATGTTGGACCTGGTCATCACCAACATGGGTGACTGCTGTTCCACACCGGAAGTCAACCCCTCGCTGGTTAGATTTGACCATAAACAAATCACTTTGGATATCCACATTCTGCCCCCACCCCCGGGCAAGGTAACCACTGTGACAAACCTTTCAAAAGCAAACTTCACATTACTTAAGACCGAGGTGCAAAGTTTCAAAGCCCCCATGTTAAAGGATAACACTGTCCAAGCTGCAAAATCCTTTACTAATGCATTCTATGGGCATCTACAAGAATGTATGGATCATGCTATTCCAAGAAAAACCATGACTCACTCCTCCAAGAAAAGGAAACCAGTCTGGTGGACCCCTGCCATAAACAAGCTATACAATAGAAGGCGGAAACTAGAAAAGAGTAAAATTCTAAGAAGGGAAGACATCCCTGATCAGTATCAGCAAGAAACTACGATCCCTCATAAAATCATCCAAGGCTAGCTTCGAAAGAAAAATTGCCAAGGTCTCCAAAGATAACCACAAGGCATTCTTTAGCTATGTCAAGAATCTAAGTGGCAATATTCAGATCTGCTCAGAGTTAGTGCAGAATGGCACAAAATAAACTGAACTGACCAATATCGCCAACATCCTGGCAGACAGGTTCAGCGCAAACTTCAGCCCCCTCTCACCCCCCAAAAGAGCCCATAACCATACCAGAAGAATGTAGAGCCACTGAAATCACAGACACTCAGGTTAAAACAGCCCTCTCCAAAGCCAAAAACACAGCATCAATGGGACTGGATGGTTTCCCAGGCTGCATCCTACACGAGCTCAAAGATGGACTAACCTCTCACATAAACACACTGTTCAAACTCAGCCTCTCCACAGGCTACGTACCCATAGAGTGGTGCATAGCAATGGTTATTCTGCTCCACAAAGGTGGAGCCACAACAGACCCCAGGAACTACCACCCTATAAGCCTGACTAGCTTGGTCTGCAAGGCTATGGAGTGCATCATCATGGAACTCATTAACAGAGACATTGGGAACCTCCAAACACTGGACCCTACCCAGTTCGGGTTTGTATGCCTCCTAAACCTGGTGGACTTCTTTGAGACAGTTACCAAGGTTATAGACGAGGGAAAGGTGGTAGACACAGCCTACCTAGACCTCACAAAGGCCTTCGACACCATTCCCCATTCTGGTATTATAGACAAGCTCACCAGCCTGAACATAAACCCCTGCATCACAAGATGGGTTGCCAACTGGCTCACGGACAAAACCCACATGGTGAGAGTTGTGGGATCTAGGTCCGACTCTAAACCGGTTACAAGTGGTGTTCCTGCTAGGACCCCTCCTGTTCGGCATATACATCTCAGAGGTACAGGCAAGCCCAGGAGGACTATGGCTGACCAAGTTTGCAAACGACTGCAAACTAGGGGCTATAATTGACTCTCCTGCTGACACAGACATCCTCCAGAAGGGTCTCACTGAGACAGATACCTGGTGTCAAAATCATGGCCTCAAGCTAAATGCCAAAAAGTGCATATTCATCCCCTTTGGAAAAAACAAAGTACCTACAAATTACCACATAGGTGGCAGTCCCCTAAATACAGAAGACATAATAAAGGATCTGGGGACCCAAGTAGATAGTAATCTCTCCTTTGATAATCACATTGCTAAAGTGGTTAGAAAATCCTTCTATGTGGCCCACCTAATCACAAAAGGGTTCGCATCCAGATCAAAAGAGGTCATTGTGCCCCTCTACTCATCACTCATCAGACCCATCATAGAGTATAACACCCCATTTGGGATGTGCCTTATAAGACACCTGCAACAGCTGGAAAGACCACAGAAGTACCTCACCAAGAGGATCACTGGCCTCAAACAGATGCCCTATGCAGCTCGACTGAAGAAACTCCAGCTGTACTCGGTTGCATACCACCTACTCAGAGGTGATCTCTGCCTGACATACAAGGCCATGTCCAACTCAGAATTGATGAACATGCTCCACCTAAAGAAAACTTTATCCCCTCAAGCCACACACTCTAGGGATCTAAACCTCACCACAACAATAAATAGAATGTGCTGGAGGGAGAGATTCCTGTCCCATAGACTTCCCATGCTTTGGAACAAGATTCCAATCTACATTAGGCAGAGTTCCTCACTAACACTATTCAAGAGAAACCTTGACGAGTGGATGGGAAACAGAAAGTTTTCCCTGATAATCACTTCAGTGGCTCTGCTGGACAGAGGCACAGGGAACTAATCTAAGGGAGAGGCAAAAGCCAACACATTCTGGTTAGGCTTATAAATGCCTTCAGGCAGATAGCCTAGTACCTACCTATGAACCTATGAACCTATTATAATGCTCACAATCTGATTTATGCTCTTTAAAACTACTCAGTTTGTTCAACATTGCCTAGGACTGATATATTCTGCCTACTCAGAGCTTTCACCTTAACTGCCTGCTTAACAATCTGCATTCATTTTATATATTGCACCTTCTGTGTAAAGTGTTTCAGGTCTCTGTCTCAGCTCACCATAGATTTTAATACCACTTGAAGCACTCAAACTGTTTTAGACAAGTACTTTGCATCTGATTTTAGAATACTGAAATATAGACAGTGCACCATATTTCTGAAGAATAACATGATTTGCATTATTGCAGAGGTGTACTACCTGCTGGGCCATGGGCTATGCCAGCATCCCTAAGAGATACTGAATGCATTAAATATGTCTGCCCTGAGTATATAGAGCTTGAAGAGAAATGTGTTGGTGTTCTTTAAGTACCCATAAGTCTTACCAAAGCACTGAAGAGTGAGGGCCCACAGAAGGTCAAAGTTGGCTTATTAATTAAGGTCTTTACCTCACAAATGTAAGGCACAGGGTTTAATTCTGATCTCTAGTTACTGGTTAGGCTTGTAATACTGTGTAGGCCGATAGCCTAATATTTATCTGTTAAAGAAATAGAGAGTGGATATCTTTAACAAAGAACTATGCACTGAAGCTGAAGGAAGAGTGTAAAGTTGAAGGATGTTAGGAAGTGCACTTCTGCACACAGGGTGGCGAATTCCTGAAACAGATTTTACGTATGGCAGGTATAACAGTTGCTGTTAGACAAAAGAATAAAGAGATCCTAATAGAGCTAACAGCAGAACAAAATGAGGGAGAGATGGCACCTCAGTTTGAGTGTAGGTCTGTGCTAAAGCATGCAGGTTAAGCATTTAGAAAGTAACAGTCAGGTAGTCTGCAGATGTTGCCCTACTTTATGCTTATATATCTAAAAACAACAGGCAGGAACCATTCAAAAAATAAAAAACTTTATTGTCTCTAGTGCCTTGGCTAAGAACACAGCCTTCAAGGAGAGCTAAAAAACTTATTTCCAAACACAGTTTAAATATACCCAGCAATAAAGCAATAAAACAACCAATAAAAACTCACGTAATCAAATCAGTAACCTTCAATTACAATCTGTGTTAAAACCTGAGGGAAATAAAGTACCAAACTTGAAAATAATTATATAATAACTTTTTCTTATACACATTTTCTGAATAAAAATTAACTAACACTCTTTCCAAAATTGTTGCTTTTAGACCATTAGGGTCTGACTATGTCACTGTGCAAAATGTGTGCAATAGAGCTACCAATCTTATTTTTGATATTTCTAATATATTTCTGTAATCTTTTAAACTTTCTTTTACCCTCCTCAATGTAAGTTAAACCACATGGACAGTGCAGGGCATAAAGAATGGCCTCAATATTACAATTATATATGTGTAAAGAATGAAAAGAGATCCCATTAATGTGAGAAAATGTCCTAACAGTATAACCAAACACAATGCTTATATATGTTGAAGTGATACATTTGGAGACTGAGAAACAGGTTGACTTTTAAAGTAAAATTACTGCATCTGCAAGTGACATTTCCTTTTATTTTTTTCTCTGTAATTCAGTATGACCTGGCATGTAGATTAATTATGAAATAGATCTGTTGCTTCTGCAATCAGCAAAATATACTGTGCATTACAAAATGCTAGCATTTTGCAACTATTGTACTTACATTCTTTTCCTTAAAGTTGAGAGAAGTAATTAAAAAAACTAATGGCTCAGAAAGTATCAGTTTGTTTAACTAGAATATATAAACACTCTGATATCCCTATTAGTTCTACAATAAAAATAAATAACAGCACATCTGTGTACACAACATTAAGACCCAGACATAAGACTTGCAGGGACACATTTTTGCAAAATGTCACTTTCTCATAAAGGTATGGCGACAAATACATAGATTATAGGTGCATACTCTTGTGGTAAGGGCACATTTAGGCAATATTTTAGTTTCTCATGAAGGTACGTAGACAAACTTTTAGATTATCTGTTGTGTTCTCTTGTAATACACCTGGCAGACATACCTCTCAAGTGTACCTCATTACGAGGAACGTTCCTGATTTGAGGTCCTGAAACATTCATGTTCCTCAAAGTTCCACACTGAAAGTATCTGCCACCCATTTAGTGTTAGGTATTTTTTTTTCTGATATCCATGATAAAGAGGGCAGAATCATATTAATTCATCAAGATAAGTTTTTATATGTAAAAGTAAAACATTTTACCCATTTTTTGAGCTTCCTAGGTGAAGTTGTTAGTAAGCTGTTAGTAAGTGTTCCACATTTTGCCCATTTGTTACATATTAAAAGAGGTAGTCTTCCTCATTTTGGAGATGGAGGGTTGAGAGCTATGCTGGCAGAAATCTTTTTTATTTATTTTCTCAAAGTTCACAGCCTAGTGATGGAAATTTCGTTATGCATTACTTACAGTATAACACACCCTCCATGGTTCCATCAGTAACTGTTCCTCCCTCTGAACTTTGACCTAAAGACTTGCTTCTTTCTTCCATATCAGTATTAAGCACTTTGTAGTTCCTTGGTCCCACCCATTGCTACCACTGATTAGGTAATTGAGCTCATGCTCATGACTGGAAAACTTTGCACAATACTGCACCATTATCTGCTATGCCACAGTATTTTTTTCTTTTGCTACCTTTGTGTGTTGAAGTGTTATCACTGAATGCCTGTGACATTTACAAAACATATAGCTCTGCAGAGTCATTTAGTCTATTTTTTACAGCATTGTGGTTAACACATTTTATACCACAGTACAAAGAACTGCTGTGTAAGATGCATCTGAGTTATTGTATATACTTTGCATGTAAAAGAGTGTTGCAAATAATTATTTGCAGCATGTAACTCCTAAACTGATTTCATAGGTATGTAGTTACATTGGTGCACTGAATCAGTAAGTGTTGCATTGTGACAGCTTCTGTAAAATAGCTTACGTAACATATTTATTTATCGATTTCATTAGTTCGTGTTTATACTTTGTTGACTGAAATAACCGTACTGGGTAGCACCCATTCACATAGGGGACCTAATTAAACATTTCGATTATCTTGTACATGTATTCCATTTGTGCTGACTAAAATAAGTTAATACACAACTATTTCAGTAGCAGCAAGGGGCAGTATTTGTATAATAACACTAAATGTGCATATAAATTAAGTAAATAAGATATTTTGCATATAAAAATCAGCATTATCTGGCAGTCTGTGGTAAGACTCTCAACATAACATTTGCCCTATGTCTAGTACTTTACTAATAATGTAGACCATTAATGTAAAAGGGTGTCATCAGAATTCTGGCACTATGGATAAACACGAGCCCAGTACTAACTCCAAGATCATAATTATATGCTACAGTAATATTACATTCACAAAAAAATAATTTTTGCAAAGAAAGACTAGTTATGATGATAAATACATTTAATCTTGGGTCAGTAAGTTCTCAGAGGTAAAGATACATGCTTCCTACTGATGACAGTGCTGTGTCATTTGTGCTGAGTGATGATTCAGGAGTTGAATCACATCACATATTGGACAGAGTCTGGCTTAGGATAACCGCTACTTGTAAGAGGATGCAACAGGTAGTTCCAGTGACCTGGGATTATGATAGAAAATATCTTTTTTCTGATTATTTTATATTTTTCAGTTATGAAACAGGACATCCTGGAATGATTTTGGCTCTCTAGATGACTCTTACTAGTTATAACTGAGGACACTTATTATTATATCGGATTATATTGGCTATGGTTAGCTGTATTTGTCTGAGTTTATCTTCCAACGGTATCCAAGTGATAACTTCTTTTAAAACAATGCAGAAAGTCTCTCTCTCTCTCTCTAAATGTGGAACTTCAGTGCAATGTAGGTTCAAGTAAGTCTGCTCTACAACTTCTGCTTTAACTTTACCGCTGTAAAGGAGTCTGGGAAATAGAACTACTTGCGAATTATTTTGTGTAAGGTAGTTGATCAGTGATAGGGCTTTATAACTAGATGGACAGTGTACAGGAAGTTTAATGGTTAAGGGGATGGCATAGTTGCTTCACAGTGACTACTTCAATTTTATTCCCAGCTGGGATGCCCTCTGTGTGGCGTTTGCAAGTCCTCCCCGTGTTTGTATGACTTTTTTCCATTGTCTCCAGTTTCTTCCCACATTCCATCATGTTGGTATGTGGAGTACTCATATTTTCCACAGGTGTGGTGTGTAGTATGTGTATAAGTGTGTCATGTGACAGAATGCTGTGCCATCCAGGACAGGTTCTTTTTATACACCAGTGGCTTGCCAAAATAAGTTCCGGTTCCATCAACCATAAGCTGGTAAAGTGGGTATTAAAAATGGATGGAGAGATGAAAGGGTGGATGGATGGATGGATGGATGGATGGATGGATGGATGGATGGATGGATGGATGGAAGAACAGATGGATGAAAAATAGAAGAATGTATAAACAAAATACTGACTTAACTAATTCACAGACATTAAAGAAATGTTATGTTTAGCCTTGTGAGTGAGTTATTTAATATCTAATAGTGTTTTAATAAACAATCAGTTTGTTGATTTATCTAGATAGTTGTTGTGAAAGCCTGAGTAGATATTAATTTATTTGTTAAATATTTCTGTAGTGGCAATTCAGATTTGTAGTAAGATTCATAAGTAAGTGCTAGCCTAACTTCCCTTGCAGGCTTTCTTAAGCTTAACTAACTTCCCTTTAAAAGTTGACTCAAACTCTATACCTTGTGTCTGTGAGGTAAACATCTTAATTACAATGCTAACCCTCAAACCCCCAAGGTCGCTACAAATATAGAAAGAGCAACTTAATCTGAATATGTTGGCTACAAGACTAGGACCATTAGAAACACACTGGGCAAGATGATAGTGTGTAGAATAAAGCACAGGAAAAGGCAGACATGTATTTGAAACGTAACTTCACTGTCTTCTGGTAAAGCAATAACCAGTGTTGCTGCCATTAGGAGGAAGCCTGTAAATTACTTATTTAATTATTTACTTATTTATTTATTTGTATGTTTAAATAGGATAGAGTACTGACCTACATGGACCTTTTTCAGATTCAGTCCAGTATCACTATCTCATTAAATGACTTGCTTAGAGTCACACTGTATCAGATCCTGGACCATAGGAAGTAGTTTATTAGGAGGTCATCTCCTTAATCCTCAGTGACTATTATTACCAGATGTTAGCTGCTTATGAAACATAGTACTATACCAGGTTATTAAAGATCATCTGTCACCCACCCTCTTGACCTTGTTTACACTCTTTCTAAGGGATTTATGTCAGTATAAGGATGCAGCTTTGAAAGGCTACCAATTCACTCAGATTCATCAAAAGCCACAATCCATGAACATTAAAATAAGTTATTTTATTTTGTGGGGGACACCTCCTTAGCTTCTGGACTTTATGTGTGTGGCTGGCACTTGCTGAAAGAGTGTTTAGTCTACTAGTTCTCTCCCTTCCAAAGTGAACTAGTTATAAACTCATCTTAATTGCTATTAAGTATTACCGCACTTTTCAAACTTGACAAGGATCCATTAAGGTTAACCATTACCAGCCAAGCTCGGTGATCAATACAGACACTAAACTGATTGGTAAAATACAAGATGAGAGATTAACATGGATTCTTCCATCCCTATTTCTTACCATTTTAAGCAGCAATTGCATTTGTGCATTCCATTGTGCACCATCTTAGAATACTGAGATTATATTTATCTAGGGCCTTAAATGGGGTGCCCGAATCAATTATGATCATTTTCAAAAAGTCCTTTGATCAATAAAGTGTATCTCCCTATGTCATAATTTAGAGAATACTGGCATTTCTTCTCCATTTGTAAAAGTAACTCAACAGGTAAGGAAAGGAAAACACTGACCCTTGTCTGGGGATTGAACCCAGGATGGTTCAAGCTGCATGTGTTGTGTTGGTAATAACACGCCTCACTAACAGCATACTGTCCTCTCCCCACAGACTGCATGTGCATTCTGATACACCCAGCACTATTTTACTGGCAATGGAGTCCTTAAAGAAAGCACTGAATGAGAAGTTACACCAACTGGATGATCCCTACAACCATGAAAGATCTATTATTTGTGGATGCCTGCATCATTCTAACTCAGTACCACAATGATGATAATCCACATCTTATAACACTCCTTACACAGTTTGCTTTTCTGCCTCATTTTACTTTAAATGCAAGCAATATGGGAAACATTCCCATCAATACTGCAGCTTGGGCACTGCAACATTCCATTGTCAAATCCCGCTATGTGTGGAGTGATTCCTTCCCAAAATACTTAGGGATCATAATGCATCAAAACCTATTGACCATGGTTAAGGCAAATCTAAATGAAACTTGTTCGATATTGTTTCTATAAGTTTACAGCTGGGTTGGAAATATTATTAACAGGGAAAAAAATCACCATCATTAAAAGATTTGATGCCCCAATGTCTGCCTCTAATGTGCAGATGTCATTCGCACTTTATCATTTTAACATGGACTGCAGGCAGAAGAGGGTAGGGGCATAGGTCATCTGCAGCCATAGGGCTTGGAATTCCTGAATAGGGTTTTTACTCTGAAACATTTAGCATTCACCTGTTGATGTTTACTTATGACAGAGATAACCTTCATATTTGGGATAAACAAGAGACAACTGGTTTAAATGCACGTATGCCTTGAGCTCTTAGGTGGTAGAGGAAGTCACTTCCCACATACTTCAAATATTGTCAAAACATTGCATTCATCTTTCAAACTCTTCAAAGGCTGTAGTGTTCTCATCCCAGCACAAGTGTGGGATTCAATAGTCTTTCTCTGAGAATGCTTGGACTTTAAAGTTTCGGACACACAGGTTAAAAAAAAAAAAAAAAAAAAAAAAAAAAGCAAAAGGGACGAGAAATAGTGCTTTTTCATAAAGATCAAACACAGAAGGTAGAGGGTAAACTATCTTTTGATACATTTCAATGTTTGGAAGAACATGGATTCTGATAAGCATGAAGCTCTGAAAAATTTTTAGATAGGTTTTCAGTAATGAGGTCCTGGTCTCATGACAGGATAGAGCTTATCTACTTCCCTGAATAAGAATGTCATTATAGTTCCAAAGTAAATTTAAAGTTGAAAGCATCTAATAGGTATAAAATGTTAATCCATCCCAGTGTTGTAAAATCTGATGAGGATCTTAAAAAGGCACCTAAGTTGAGAGACAACCCCATGTGTAGCAGTGCAGTTCAGTTAGATAATCTCCAGGATATGAATCGCACCATTTGTACTTGAAAATTTAATACTATTCATTTTCAGTGGTTATTGGACTGCTGAGGTAAGCATCCTTAAAGGGTTTATCAGAGAGAATATGTATCCTGACTGTAGGATAAAGGATGTTTCACTCATGCTCATATTCTGGAAATGTCCTCCAATCGTGTTACTGTAAGACTCTCTTAGAAATATAGGAACATAAAAACCATACTAGACAAGCAATTGTGAAGACCGTAAGATGTCTAGGCATATATACTTTTAAATATATTCACTTAAATATGCTTTCTATCCTTTCTAAGCATTTAATAGGTCTTGCCAAGACCCTTTCCTAATGACTTCTCCATAGCATACATTGTACAGTGGGTGTCTTTTTTTGTTATTCTTCCCTTCCCTGGATAGCCTCAGAGACAATTATAGGTTATAGATCTGTCAGCCTACAGCTGTGGTAAGACTGTGTATCTCATCTTGTTGAAGGCTGACAAAGTCCCTATGCCAAACAGATGTATTTCAGTGAATTATTCAACAATGTAATCCTGGTCCCATTGCAGGCATAGCTCTTCTTCTACCAAACACTAATGTATAAGGCGTGCTTTTCAAGTTGAAGTCTCACCAGGCATCATTTAAGTCCTACGCTGGTAAACAATCTGTAAATGTTATACTTCTGCAGGTCTGATTAGAAGGATTTATGCTATTATTGTTAGCTAGTTTCACTCATACTAGGGAATATACAAGGCTTTCAGCTATTTCTAATTGCCGTTATCAGAGTATGTGTTGAAAGCTGTGAATGTTTTTCCTTCTAGTATTATTGTTTATTTATTAACCAGGGATGCCTACTGGACATGCTTGCCTTTTCAGGGAGGTGAACCAGAACACAGTCTGGTTAAGTGACTTGCTCAAAGACACATGGAGGCTGACAGAATGAAACCCTGGATTCCAAGAAGCAGCTTGTTAACAACTCATAGTTGAAATCCTCTGCACTAGCTGTCAGATATTTTGTTGTTCATGTTAGGTTTTAATGTGTTTGCTGATTTATGAGTGCTATTTGCTCAATATTTCTTTTATAAATTTGTCACAAAATAATTTTACGATTTCTGATTACACAATCAACCACAGCTCAGATGGACTCAGAATCTTTCAGAAAATTAAATAAAGCTACTTACCTCATAAATTATCACCTTTCAACCTCAATCACTAAATGATATGTCCGAGAAAGGAATTATTTACAGCTATTGCAATATGAATACTGGTTTGAACTTTAAGAAATTTCAGCATTTGGTAGAATCTTCATCTATCAGTTATGATACTGGTCCAGATTTGCTCTGCATCTACCAGAAATTGCAAATACAGCCCACAAAATCATGGAATAATCTGCATCTTTCCCAGACTCATTTACTTGATGAGAAATACATGTAACTGGAAGCAGTGTGGTTCAGTGGTTAAGAGCTCTGCACACAGTTTCAGGGTGTAGGATTCAGAGCAGTATAGAGTTTGCATAGCACCCTCTCCCCCACAAGTCTGCATGGCTTTCCTCTGTGTTCCCTGGTATCCTTCCCACAAGAAAAAAATACCACTTGATTGGTTACTTGAAATTTTAATATCAATATTTTATTTTCTCTTAACCTCATGGTCTGGATCGTGGCTGAAGAGTCTCTGCATTTCACTGCATGATGTAGTAACAGATTTTATCAGCTGGGAAATGTTCTTCCACAGACCATTTGTAGAGGCTGCGGATTTCTAATTTAAGTGAATCCTACAGTATTTTAATTACAACCTCCTAAAAGGAATATAGTGGAGCAATTCCCATTTCTCCATAGTTATATGATGTACAAGGGTCAACTCTTTAACTATTAAGCACTGTTAGCTCCATGTCCTATGGTATCTGTCACTTTTTAGAAACTTCAACCAGGAGGATGGGGTTTGGCATAATGGTTAGGGTGCTTACCTCAAAGACACAACATATAGGATTTGATTCTGACCTATGAAGGAAAATTAGCTTGGCTTAAAATAGTCTGCTAGCTTCGTACTTACCTATGACCCTATGAACTGTGAGACAATTGAGGCATAGTCTATTAGAGAAGCTGTTATGATATTTGTATTCTACAAAGCTCTAAACACCCCACCTGTATTTATACAATAACCTACTGTGTTTGAATTATCACTATTGGAGAATGTAAAATACAGGCCTAGTAATAAAAATCAAATGGCATGTCAATATACCAGGACCTTTGACTGCATATATCATGAAGTACTGTGGGCCATGCCGAAAAGCAAGTGCATTCCAAAACACCATTAAGGTGTACACAAAGAATGTGTAATCTTTACATCAGTCAGGAAGCAAACAATCACTCAGAAAGAGGAGAAACAAAATTATTTAGAGTTGATAAAGGTTTAAAACAAGGCTGTATATTTTCCCCATGCCACATTAGAAAAGCAGGACTGCTTAAAGAAAATCAAGGTATGAAGACTGATGGAATAATTATCAAACAACCCTTGCTATACTAATGGTACCAAACTAGTAGCTGAAGGAAAATATGTTCAAAAATATCTGTTTATCAAGATTAAACAACATAGTGTTGACAGGGGTTGCACCTTTTCACAAAGAAGATGAGTCTGATTAACAGTAAAATCAATATATTCATTCTTGATGGAGAGAAGGTAGAAAACAGAAATAATAGACTATTTTCAGCCTGTTTGGATCAATAATTAGTAAAGGAATGATGAGCAGTCAAGAAATTTATTTTGGTAGACTGATTATGAAGATTTAGATAAGGTCCTCAAGTGCAGAGCTGTATCTTTTTGTACAAAGACACAGCCTGTTCAAGTTATGGTATTTTCAGCAATGTTTTATGGATGCAAAATCTGGACAGTTTGGAAAGTGAAGAAAAAGACAGAAAAAATGAATAAAATCATCTAACCCCTAAAAGTTTGACTGACAGGACTTTGACTTTCATGCTTCAGATGTCATGCAAAGAGAAAGGCATCATTATTGGCAAGATCAAAGGTCAACACAAAAGTGGAAGACGGACATGGATGATGTGTAATAGTGACTAATAGTCTTGTGGGATATACTTCTGGACAGCTGTCTATAGGGTAGGCATGAGCTGATATCAACCTGAAGGCACTTTTTCAACAAGAGTAAAGGTATATTCTATGTCAGGAATATAGCAACCTCTATACTTCTCTTAACACAAGGTCTTTCATAGTCAAAGAGACAATTCTTTGTGATCAAATGTCATTCTTTGCTGAAGGAGGAGCTCTGTCACTGATATAATCTGGTACAACATTAACTCATTTATGTCAATATTACAAACTATGTAAAGTATCTGTAGTGCCTACAGTGACTTTTCTTAAAACCAAATGCTTGCACAATATCTACAGCATGCTTAAGTGCTCTGTACTTTGCAGAGCCATTCTTCTCATGCTATAGATTTTTCTTTACTTTAAACACAGCTAAGGTGTTCTGTGGATCATACTTAATCAAGTTACTTTAATAGGGACATTGCCAATATAATTTTTTTATAAAATTGATTTAATGTCTAGCTGTGCTACTCTGAAGAGACATGTACAATGCAAGCTGCTGGAACACCACAGCAGTGAACTTGAATCACTGCAGGCCAGCACTGGAACATCAGGAACTTAGCATCCAGTGTTCGTGCATCTTTATTAAAAAGCCAGGGATTAAGCTATATTTTCCATTGAAAGGAGACACTTACATCCTGCTCCAAATGACAACATTTTAAGAAAGGGCGTTTAAGATGGATAGATGCTTGACATCAGCATCTCATCAGCTAATCAGCAGATGAGGCATCTCCACCTCAGAAAGGGAGCCTTCTTCATATATTGGAAGGCTTCTGGTTCTTGCAAACTCATACTCAACATCTAACTGCTCACTGGTGTTTTTTAGCTATCTGCAGAGAACAGTGGAGGTGCTTCTAATCAAGAATGGCAGGAAACTGTCATCCCTCATACAATCAGCTAAAGCATAGCAGCCAACATGTTTTTTTTTTTCTTTCTTTTTTTTAAGTACATGAATTCCATTAATCAACAGAAGCTCTACTGTGTTGTTTTACATAAGTGAAACATTCTGGTCATTGTTTATAACAAAAAGTAAGGAATGACTTTTTTCTGAAAATGTAAATAGTACATAAAACCTTGGCCGTTTAGCAGTCGAATATATAATAAGCCCTTATTATTAATGGTTTTTGTTATTTGTATACATTTGCAGCTTTTAATGCTTTATTAGGCAACACATTCTTCACCATGTTGCTTAATGTATATAAAACGTTAAGATCTTAGGTAATATAAGCTTCAATCTGCTGTTTTATGTAGGTAAAAATGCAGCCTGTTTTATAAATAAAAGTAAGGAGTTAGCTGTTTATGTTAATTTGGGGAGTCTAATAATGTAGAAGATTTAATTAGTATTTACTTATGCTTTTAAGTAAAAAAAGGATTAGCATGATGACAGTACCTTGAACATTTTGGAGCAGATGGTTTTGTCTATGATTCTATATATTAAATGTTTTTGTCTTCTTATTTTATGTGCTAATGTTTTATGTGTGCATAAAGATAATGCAGAGCTATATGTATCTTATGTCTAACAAATATTTTGTTAATGTGTATTTATTTTTGATTGCTTGGTCTATGGTATAACATGAAAATGTATATATTGCTGGACAAAACTTTGCACTGGCAGTTGATGTCTAACTAGCACCACTTTTTAGATATTTTACTTTTTTTAGCAATAAATGTAATATGTATATATATTTTATATTTTGTGCAAATGTCATAGCCAGTGTCCACTTAGTAACAAAGTGAAATGACATTTCATAGACAGCTCAGCAGACAGGTCAGGAACATCTATTGGCCATGCTATACTAGTAATTTTGTGAGAATATATAATTTCTTTTTATGACAAATTATGAATATGTGTCAGATTCATATTTTTAATAATGTGGCCCTGTTAGAGTCCATATGGAACTTTCTGATATCAAACCAAAGCTTGCATAATGCTATAAAATGTGTCATGGTTATCTGTTGTCTGCTTACTCATAATATGCAGATATTTATATTTGTTTGGCTATGCTAAAACCACAAAGTAGGCATACATGCATAAATACAGTAATTATGTAAATATTTCAGACATCGTCCACCTGGACACATTGTGGAACAGCATTTCATATGGCTAGCTACCACAAGGGTCGGGAATAGCTTACCAAACATATCTGCTACTCAGTACCAGAGATAAGGAGAGTTATTTCCAGAAATATTATGAATATGTGGCATATGTTAATAATTATATTAATAACACGAAACAGAAGGTGGTCATGTGGTATATTCAATGGTATCAAATGAAAGCCCACACAATGATGGAAAACTTTGCACTGATAGTTGAGGGCTAACTTTCATTGCTTTGCAGATGTTTACCTTTCTTTATCCATTAAATTTGTAAATATGCATATAAATCATAATTATACAAACATCTTACAAATGGAATTACATCTGAAAAACTACTTTATAACACATTGAAGATCAGAAAAGTCCCACTGATAGGTAGGGTCAACATGCCATGGTTAGAGAGTTAATTGTTTGCATAATTATACTAATACAATTTGCATTAATATTCTAATTAATGGCTCAATATAAAATCACCATTATTTCTGGCTGACACATTAATATCCCTTTTTTGAGATATATGCATTTGTTTACAGGTAGGTTGCAAAAGTGCATTTTCAAGAATTTATCTCAGGTGAAAGTTGTCCAGCCAGGAAGTTAGCAAGTGTGATAGTCCACTCAGGCTAGGTGTTAAGGAGTTATTGTTTAAACCTATAGCACTTTTTGTATACTTCCATTTCACACCCATAGCTTTTTATGGCATCCAGATCTTTCTTGGGTCTGGCTTCTGTAACTAAGTGACTTGCCAGCTAATAATAGGCAGTATTAGAAAGGGTAAGGAGTTACCAACAAAAGGCCATTATGATTTTTAATTTTGGATGTCCTGTAGTGGAGAAAGTAATCACTATTTGCCACTTATTCATATTTTCATATTTATGTTAATATTTTCTTAACTGAGAAACCTACATGCCATTAAGGGGTATAGTGTAAAACTGCATGGTGGGAGACAGGAAAAATTCATTGTCAATGTCTATTTATATAACACTATACTTGAAACGTTGCTGGTTGTTTGTCAGAAATTATGGAAATAAGCAATATCTCCATATGTATGTAATACTTCAAAAAGTAGTGACTTACAATCTACTGTATGGCATCAGCTGAAACCTTAGATATTGTTGAAGAAAGTTGTCTTTGGTAGTTTCATTGTAAACTGCAGATATTGAGAGCTATTCATTGTTATTTATACAATTAAGCACATGTTTTCATATTTCTGTAAATATCTCAGTATGAACTTAGAGAGGAATTTCTTGTCATTGTGTGAATGCTTATGTCTGGTTAACAAAAGTGTTTTATGAAATGTGTGTCTAGTTTGTACAGTTTAAATTTAAAAATAAAATTGAACAAAAAGAGACAATTTGGCAAGTTAGACTGGAGGCAGATAAGTCACCTGATCTTAATGGACACATAAACATTAAACGTTTTTTTTAAAAGGAAAGCGATTGAAGGTGAAAAAATCTTTTTATAATTGAATTGTACGTGTTTTTAACAAGTGTCAGTTAATTAAATAATTATAGTTTTTTTGTGATTGGTTGAGTGTTATATAAAAGTGGTTTGGTTCTAGACTGCATTATTCTGATAAAGTCCTGGTTTGGATGAAAGCCGAAAAATAAAGTTATTACACTAAAGGCATTTGGTGTATTGGTTGTGGAAATCCCTCATTTTTCTGTTTTTGGTGGAGTTTTTTTTAGTTTCTTTGGATTACCATCTTCAGTTGGGACTGTTTTTGTGTGTAGTTTGTACAGTTTCCAAGATATGTCAATTTCTTTGTGAACGTTTAGCAAAAAATATAGTTTTGAGTTTGTGTGCATCATAGTATGCTTTAGTGTTTATGGAAAAACTAGGCACTGAATATTATTAATGTAAAGAATATTTTCTACTGATAATGTCATTATGTGTATAATTAGTAGTTTTTATTATTCACAGAATATTTACATTTGCATATTATATGCTTTTTAAGTTGATTTTTCAGAAACTGCCCTGGAATGCAATGATTGTGTAGACTGCTAGAGGTGTGACATTCCATAACACATAGGTATTAATGAACTAAGAAGAGACAGTCTTATTTCTTGCCTGCCGTGTTCGGCACAGGAGTTGTAACTATCTGCCATGTAAGCCAATGCACAGAAGGTTAATTACAGATTATACGGAAGCAAAACAGTCACTTTGTAAAACTAACTGGAGTGAGGTTCTCAGTGGAGAAACTGCAGATGGAATGTGGAAAGTTTTGAAAGAGAAACTGAGTGCAAAAAATCAAAAAAATGCTTAACATCAGGATCTAGGCATACAAATTTAGACAGATATATTTCCATACAAACAATATACCTGATTAAGGTGAGAGACGAAAAATATAATAAATGGAAGAGAGGTTGAACCACAACTTTGAAAACTGAAATAAACAAGCTGGACAAACAGATTAAGCATAGCAAGATCAAGAAAAAATTGAAGAAAATTTATATAAAGTTATTGAGCATAATAGGAAACCTTTTTATAGATTCATAAGATGTGGAAGGAGTAAAGACACACAAATTGATAAACTGTCTGCAGATTCTAAACTTTATTCTCAGACACAACAGATTATAGATATATTTACAAAAACTTATGCAAAACAGTTTGGTTCCACAAAAGGGGTGGTAAGTTGTCCTAGGGACATCCAGGTAGCCCCAGATACTGGAATCAAATTAGATTATAGTAAAAAAGAACTGTACAAACTGGATCCAAACAAAGTTCAGGGAGGAGAATGAATTAGTAACAATGACCTGAGAACACTTCAGCAAGAACTTACAGTACCATTATATCTATTATTCACTAGGTCATATAAATATGGGGAGATTCCTCAAGATTGGAGACATGCCCTTATTAAACCTGTTTTGAAGGGAAGGTAGAGTAGGATGAACCCAGAGTCATATAGACCCTTAAGTCTACTTTCATGTTGTGGAAAAATAATGGAGAAGGTAATATTGGATAAGTTATTGTCAGAACTGAGTATGCTTGGACTTGAAACCATATATCAGCATGCATATGTTGAAAAGACATATATCACCACCTGTAACATGATGTTCTATAACAATATAATAACAGCTATGAATGAAAAATTGTGCTGTGATGTAATTTATATAGAATTAACTTCAGCATTTGACAGGGTCATACACATAACACTGATCAATAAATTAGTACAACTAGGTATTGATGTACTCTTGATAAGATGGATAGCTGCATGGCTTACAAATAGGACATAGCGAGTATCATACAGCAAATGGACAGGCGAAATCCTTGGTTACAGTCAGGGTGTCCCACAGGGTTCTGTCCCAGGCTCTTACTTGTTTAGATTGTATATTACAGGCTTACCTTTTTCATCTGAGGTGTTCTACAGTCTATATGCAGACGACCTGAAATTGGGTAAACTGATTACTTGTGTTACAGATAAGGCATGTCTGCAAAATAACAGGACTAAACTGACCATTTGGGCACAGGAGAATAATATGCTAATAAATACATCAAAAAAGTAAGCATATGAGATTTGGGAGGCGTTACTTGAAAGGTGAATATTTAATACAGCACACAGTGATTGAAACTGTAGACTTATTTAACGACCTGGGTATATGGGTAGATTCTGCTATGAGTTTTTCTAATCATATCAATCAATTGGTTAATGATAGTTACAGAACTACAAATTGTATAAAAAGATTTATAAAGTCTAGGAAATCAAAGATAATGAAGTCATTGTTTGTTAGTTACATTAGACCCGAACATGAGTATGGAATAACAATATGGAAACCCTATAAGAAAACAAACATGAGTAAACTGGAAAGAGTACAATGGAAATATACCAAGGTATCCATGGATGTGAAAATTTAAGTCATTACGAAAGGCTAAAATATCTGAACTTGTACAGTGTCTCTTACAGATATTTAAGAGGATATCTTATTCAGGTATATAGGGCATTTAGTGACAAATACCTCTGGGAATGTTTTGGGTTATCAAAAAGTACTAGAGAATCATCAGACAACCTATGTAGGAGATTCTATAGGAATGAGAAGTGTACTAATTGGTTCTCTGACAGAGTAGTTGATGCATGGAACAGACTACCAAATTACATTAAAGCAAGTACTAGTTTAGATAATTTTAAGAACAGCCTGGATGCTTATTGTGGGAACAATTTTTTTGGTATATTGGCAAGCTAGAAGGGCATTAATTCCTGTGCTTGAAATATTTGTATGTATGAATGTATGTATGCATTTCACAGGACCAGTGGTCCATCTCATATTCCATAAGAGACCGCCATGGAGATGCCTTCTTTGAAATAGCAACCCAGGCCTTAGTTTTTGTATTTAAACAGTTCACACAGATGTCTTCCCAATACTTTTGTAAAAGTCTGCAATTTTTTTCTGAGGAATTTTTTATTCTTACAGACAAACAATATTAATTCTCTGATTTCTTAGTCAATGTTTATTAACTTTATGTTTAGAAGGAAATCAGAGCTGCCACCATTAAATGAGATGTAAACATTCCAAAGATCAAATACATAAACAGTAAATTAATGTGTGTAAATTATACTGACAATGCTGTGGATATATATTTGCCTGGCAACCTTGCAATCCCACAAAACTCTCAAGTGCCAGTGCTTGGAGAGGACAGTAAGACATCACAAGCTACTTCAGGTAGCAGGCATGCAAGCCACGAGTGGACAAATAAAGTATTATATATGATTTTTAATGGACTGGAAGACAATTATGGTTGCAGAAAACTTGTGAGATCATAGGCTCATAGGAGGTTACTAGGCTAATGGTCCCAGTGCCCTTACAAGACAAGTTCAACCCATGTTCCCAAGGGTGTCTGGTTCAAGCAGACACTCAAATAAGCACCTATTGCCCTTGTCCAAGAGGGACACAGGTGAAACCCTGGGGTGAATTTCTGGTTACCCATCCAATCGTCCAAATTACGCTTAAATAGGTTAAATGAGGGGCTTAGTTTAGGTGGGGCAATCTCTGTGAGACAAGCCTACCTCTCCAGAAAGTTCTGTTGTTGTCACATGCCAGGTTAAGGTCCTTTGAGCGAGTGACTCATGTGTCATTTGACTTGTGAATGTGCAGCATTTCCATTAAAGGTGGGTCAGAGATTGCTCTATATGCAAGGCACAGGTCACTTATGAGTAGTCTGTATGACACAGAATAAAGTGACAATGATTTCAGTCTGTCCACAAAAGTTAGATCTTGAAGACTCTGAATTTTCTTTGTAAGGAACCTTTATGGTCTCTCCAAAGGAACATACCAAAGGGAGTGTTATACTCTATTATTGGTCTGATGAGGGAACTGTACAGGGGGTTATGACCTCTTTTTTTCTGGAGGAAATGCCCTTACATATGAGATGAGCAATATAAAATGCCCTTCTTACCACTGTAGAGATATGGTGATCGAAGTTAAGGTTGCTGTTGACCTGTGTGCCCAAATCTCTCACCAGTGACTGTTTGCTTAGGGTATTGCTGTTCTTGTGGTAGTTTGCAGGAACATCACCCTTGCCAAAGAGGATGAAAATGTATTTTTTTGCATTAAGTTTAAGACCATGACTTTGGCACCAGTCATTAGTCTGCGTAAGATCTTCTTTCAGGACGTTGACATTGCTAGGGATTTCAATGATCACTCCTAGTTTGCAGTCATCAGCAAACTTTGTCAGCCACAGTCCTTTAGTTTTAGCCTGCACTATGAAGTAGTGTCCAAACAGTAGAGGTCCCAGAACTGATCCCTGTGGAACACCACTGGTTACAGGTCTACTGGGGGAGGTGAAGTCTCCTATTTTAACTGTATGAGTTATATCAGTGAGCCAGTTTGCAACCCATCTGACAATATACGGGTTGATACCCAGCTGGGTGAGTTTATCAATGATGCCTGAGTGGAGGATTATGTCAAAGGCCTTGTCTAAGTCTAGGTAGGCTGTATGCACAGATTTGCCCTCGTCTAGGGCTTTGGTGACTGTCTTGAATAAGTCCACTAAGTTTAATAGGCATGATCTCCCCTTGACAAAGCCAAACTAGGTGGAGTTGAGTGTTTGGAGATTTCCTAAATCTTTGTTAATAAGGTCCATGATGATTCATTCCATGGCCTTGCAGATAAGGCTTGTCAGGATAATGGGTCTATAGTTTCTGGGGTCTGTGGATGCACCCCCTTTGTGCAAAGGGATGACAGTAGCTGTTTTCCATTCTGCTGGGATAAAGCCAGTGCTTAGGCTGTGATTGAAAAACATGCCCAATGGTGATGATAATTCCTGTTTTAACTCATGTAAAACACAACTCTGGATATGGTCTGGTCCCATAGAGGCTGTGTTTTTGGCCTTCCAGCTCTGGAGGACTTCACTAATAGTCTTATTTATTTACTTAAGTTCAGGAGGGAGAGTTTCCAGTTTTGAGATCATTCCTTCCTACTCTTAGATAGCAATTTCTTTCTCCTATTGTATAGGCTATTAATGGCAGTTGTCCTCCAGGCAGGTTTGTTTTTCCTTGAAGATCTTGCTTTGGTTCTATCAGGTATGGCAGTCAGTCATTACAATTGTACAAGTGCTTGTATAAAGCACTGGTGTACAACTCAGCATAGCTGTCTGTTTCATCAGTGGGTGGAGGCGCTATGAAGCTATTTATACTGTCGTGTAAGAGGTTGTAATTGGCCTTGGAGAAGTTTTTTAATCTAAATGTTGCTAAGGGGGGGGGTCTTGTGTTATAGTTACTTCTAGTGAAACTGATCTGTGGTCAGATCTCACCAGGGATGGCCACACACTGGTGGTGGTGCAGGGGTCCCTCATGTTAGAGAGCACCAGATCCAGGATGTTTGAGCACCTTGTGGGTGTGTCAGCTAGCTAGTTCAGGGCATTAGAATTAACAAAGTCCAGGAACCTTTGAGCAGGTGAGTTAGAACACATATAATTAACCCAGTCAATGAATGGGTAATTAAAGTCACCCAAAACTGGGGTATTTGGTTGTATCTTGATTGACTCAAATAGATCTGAGTAGACTGAGTGGATACCCTGATTCATGGAGGGGTCCTATAGCTGGCAATGTCCTGAAGAGGGGGTCTTACCTACAGTCAATTGCACCTGAAGTAATTCAAGGGAATCGTGTTGTTTAACCAATCTAGAGGTGTATTTGCCTTTAATGAATATTGATACACCACTTCCTTTAGTTCTCATACCTTCAGTTTGTGGTCTGAATGTGTGGAAGGAAATGTAACCTGGTATAGCTGGGGTGCTCTCTACAGCCTTAAACCAGGTCTCAGTGACTGCACAAATGTCAGCATATTCCAAGGTGAGGACTGCTTTCAGTGAGTGCAGTTTCTGGTTTAGACTCCTAACGTTTAGCAGCTTAACCTTGAGATATGCTGGTAATACCATTAAGTAACCCTGCACAGAGTTCTGCAGCATATGCAAGCATTCAGACTCATTGTTAGGGAGTCCCAGGTAGAGGTAGTTGCAGTAGCTCAGCATTTAAAATATCAGATCATGAACAATGACCAAAAGATCATCTTCAGGTATTAGATTATTAATCCTTGATACTGACTCGGGAAAGGTAGTCTACATGGTACTCATCTCAAGAGATTGATGCCGTATATTATTTTCATTCCTTACACTAGCTGTGTCTTCTAGTAGTTTGCCACAAAGGAGCAAAGTTGTGTCTCTTATTGGCCATTTTTTGCAGCTTTTGTGGGCCTGGTTGTCCATTCACATAAGAAATGTCTGCAATGTGGTCCCAGACCACTGTTTCACAAACAGGAAAATAATGGTTTAAAAATGGATTGTAATCTCACATATATAGAGAGTAACACAGTGTTCACTTGTATATTGAAGACGTTGCATGTTCGATTCTCAGTTAGAGCGTCTTCTGTGTGTCTACATGCGTGAATGGGTGTTCCTTCATTGAAGGTTGTGTATTAGGCCCGGCATGCCAGCACATAAAAATCTACTGCCAATCAATAGCGGACCGGAGTTCCGCTGTGGCGACCCCTAACCGGGAAAAGCCGAAAACAAACAATTAATTTATTATAACAGCTTGAGCTTCTTGGAAGTGCTTCTTACTCCAGTTTGGTCCCCCCCCCCCCCAATCCTGCCGTGAAATCATAAAAAGTTTAGCATAGCTTTGGCCAGCATCTCACCACCATTAGATTCTTGTCATGTTCTCGGAGGTTACATGCTCACTCTTAATTTGCTTCAGTTTGTGTGCACTGATTTTTTTGCATGAAATCATTAAATCACTGTTTAAGTACATTTAGAACAATCCCTTTTGTTCTTGAGGAAACACTTTTGTGCTGTTGTGTGCCACCATATGTCTTTTTGGGTGTTGGGAGGCAGAGATTGCTAGTATGGGATGAGTCACACATCTAGGAGCTTCACAGCAATTTGGCCCTTTTTCACCATATTTTTGTTCTGAATCAAGTTTTTTGACTATGATCTTTTTTATATTATATGATGTCTGAGATCACTAAATCAATAGTTGTACCCACACCCATCAAAAACTGTTCTGTCTGAAGGTATTAGTGTCTACCATGACAGAGGGTAGTGTCAAGTGTGAGCTGGCAGCGAGCTACAAAGTGAGCACACTGGTAAAAAAAACAAATAACATAATGATGTTGATCTCTCAAGTGCCAGAAGAGACGCCACCCTGCAGAAAGATTCTAGTTTGCACCAAGAGGTTGAGAGCTGCGATGCAAAAATCCCATTTATTGGATCCTCTGTATGCATGCAAAACATGTGATTACAGGAGTTCTATAAAAGTGGCCAGGCATGGTAAAGAATTAGCATTCTTGAATGACAGACTAGGAGAGACTAAAAGCTGTCTTATGTGAAATAACCTACATTAGGTTGATCTACCAGAGGATATTAACCAGCCAAATTTGTGTAAATACTTGGAAAAAATATTTACCAAGGGCTCTCAGACTGGACTCAGCTCAGTCCTTTATCACACAGAGGGAGGCGCAAGTCAACTGGGGCACCAACCCCTGAAGAACCCCCTCCAAAAGTGATAATATTTAAACTCCTACATTTCTTGGATTACGGAAGAATTTTTAGTGCTGTTAAACATTAAAGCCTTTGCTGTTAGCTGATTGTATGGTAAGGATTCACTAGGACTTTGCTTATGTGAAAATCCTTTGCTATAAAAATAATATTACTACAGGGTTCAGATACCTACCAAATCTGTTATTAAATATCAGGGACCACGGCATGTGTTCAAGCCTCTGGAAGACGCACATGGTGCTATAAAAGAGAAGCTTATGATGATACTGGTGGAAAATGAGACAAATCAAAGAGCTGCCATGAATGCAGCTCCAAGGGAATATGAGATGGATCACAGGCTCTGTGAAATACATGGCAGATAGTCACAACTCCCTTGTGGGACATGGCAGCTGAGAAGATGGTAGAAGATCATAACGAGGAGCAGATTGTTTTAACCTAGATTTGCAGCCCTCCAAATATTCTTTCAATTTATTTCCACAGCAAACAGATATACCATCCTCCAAGACAAGACAGAGCAAATGGAGAAACATCCCTACAAGGAAGATGACACTGGCAATGTGATGCCAAAGTTTACAATCGAAAATACATTGGAGCTAAACATTATTGAGAAATTCATTAAGAAAGCAAAGGAGAAATCCAAAACCAAATCATTAAAACATATAATAAGGTGCATTTACAAAGCTAGACATTTATTCAAGGGGAATCTTTTTGATAATTATGAGCAAGAGATCAGCATATAAAGAGATAGCCCCTGATAAGCAGTTGGCAAGTCAGTGGGACTGTGCTAACACTCTCAGCTCTGAGCAGCTCAGTGAATTAATTTACAACACTGGATGCATATATCCCTTTTTGGGATTTGTATTTTCATTTATTATTGCATTTTTGAGATTTTAGAGTCTGTATTATTGAAACATGACTATCTTACAACCAATGTTTGAGAGCTTAAGGAAGATTGTTACAAGTTATTGAGGCTAAAATCTAATTTTGTATGTATACAGGAATAGAAAATTGCTAGGAAACAGTTGTAATTTAAGGTCATTTTAGACAGTGAGAACAGTTTATAGCTTAAGAGCAACTTGTATGCCAAGGGTGGCAATCTTCATGAAGCAAACACTAGGATAGCAGGTGAACAATGTAATGCAGTACCTGGTAGGGCCTTTTGAACAACTTTTAATATGCTCACATCATGGTTTGTAGATCAAACAGTGATTAGACTAACCTCCTTCATTCTTTTTTTTTTTGTCTCTGTACAGGAAAGGTCTAAGTTCCTCCTCATCAGTCTTAGTGGCTGGAGATTTTAATGTGTCCCTAACTCGGTTATACATCATACATAGCCCTCATGTAAGAAACAATAAAGGTACAGAAGGACTGTCATTTATACGTGGCGGAGTTATACTTGTGGGACATTTGTAGGGTATTCCACCTTGGTGGGGCAGATTATACCTTTATGACTCCGGGATGCAGTAGTTCTAGTAGATTTGAGTGTGATATCAAGTGAAATTGTTGGGAATGGTCAAGTGTTGGAAATTATTCAAATCCCCCCTTTTCAAACCTAAGGGCATTAACTCTTTGTGTCCGTCCCAAGGTGAAATTAACCCTCAATTTTTAAGGCTGAATCTTCAAGACCTCATGTTAACAGAGAGGATTAAGATAGGAGTGGAAAGTCTTTTTTACAATTCAACTCAATCTGCACCAGAGTCAAAAGGGAACATTATGTTGCACTATAGTGGACAAAAAGAAATGAGAAAACAGAGGTAGATTGATTTTATCAATTCTGAAAGAAAGCAAATTCAAGGATAAATATGCTTTAAGGAGTATAGATCATTGTAAACTGGAGCAGACAGATAAAAAGCACAATTGTCTATGAAAGGGGCCTCTTTAAGAATCTGGGGAGTAGGTAACAAGCCTGGGAATGTATTGGGTTATACGATTAAACAAACAAAGTTTAAAAGTGTGCATGGATCGTGCTATCCGAAACAGAACCAAGACGCTATCCTCCAAAAAAAGGAAGCCAATCTGGTGGTTCCCTGCCATATACAAACTGTACAACAGAAGGAAGAAACTGTTGCAAAGCAGAGTAAAATCCCATGAGTGGAGGAGCTCCCTGGTCAGCCTCAGTAAGAAGCTGAGATCCCTTATAAGATCCTCCAAAGCTAGTTACGAAAACAAAATCACAACTAAATCCAAGGACAACCACAAAGCATTCTATAGCTATGTCAGGAATCTAGATGGCAACACCCAGATTTGCTGTGAGTGACAGCACAAAGGCACAAAAATTAGAGAACCAACTGATATTGCCAATATCCTGGCAGATAGGTTCAGTGCTAACTTTACCCCCCTCTCACCCCCCTAAAGGGCCCATATCTATACAGGAAGAATGCAGAGTCCCTGTAATCACAACTATGTAGGTAAAAGCTGCACTCTCTAAAGCCAAAAACACAGCATCCATGGGACCAGACAACATCCCAGGCTGCTTTTTACATGAACTTCAGAACGAACTGTCTCCACACTTAAGCACCATGTTTAATAATAGCCTCACATCAGGCTTTGTGCCCACTGAATGGCACACAGCAACAGTTATCCCACTCCACAAAGGGGGAGCCACCACTGATCCTGGGAACTATCGACCTTTTAGCCTGACGAGCCTGGTCTGCAAGGCCATGGAAGGTATCATCATGGAACTCATAAACAAAGACATCGGTAACCTACAAACTCTGGATCCTACCCAGTTCGGGTTTGTGAAATGCAGGTCATGCCTCCTGAACCTGATCGACTTCTTTGAAGCAGTCACCAAAGCCATGGATGAGGGTAAGGTGGTTTTTTGACCTCGGCAAGGCTTTCAACACCATCCCCCATTCTGGATTTATAGCTAAACTCACTAAACTAGGAATAAATCCCTACATCACAAGATGGGTTTCCAACTGGCTCACTGATAGAACCCACACTGTAAAAGTTGCAGACTCAACATCTGACCTCAAAGCAGTGACAAGTGGAGTACCACAGGGTTCCATCCTGGGACCTCTCCTGTTTGGTATCTACTTCTCTGAAGTACAGGCTAACACAGAGGGCCTCTGGCTAATGAAGTTTGCAGATGATTGCAAACTAGGAGCCATAGTCAAGTCCCCAAATGATGTGGACATCCTACAGAAGGCCTTCACTGAGACAGATGCCTGGTGTCAGAGCCATGGCCTCAAGCTCAATGCCAAAAAGTGCAGTGTCATCCCCTTTGGTAAAATCTCTGTACCCATGAACTGCCACATAGGCAGCAATCTACTTACCACCAAATACGTGATAAGAGACCTTGGGACCCAGGTGGACAGTAGTCTCTCCTTTGATAGTCACATCACCACAGTAGTCAGGAAGTCCTTCTACGTGGCACACCTCATCATAAAAGGGTTCTCATCCAGGAAAAAAGAGGTCATTGTTCCACTCTACTCGTCACTCATTAGACCCATTATAGAGTACAATGTCCCTTTTGGACTGTATCTCACAAGACATCTGCAGCAGCTGAAAAGGCCACAGCAGTACCTCACAAAGAGGATTACTGGCCTAAAACAAATGTACTACACTGACCGCCTCCAAAAACTCCAGCTTTACTCCATAGCATATCGCCTACTCTGAGATGATCTCTGCCTAACATATAAAGCTATATCAAACCCAGAGCTGTTGGACGTGCTACACCTAAAGAAATCCCAATCCCTCCGAGCTACATGCTCTAGGGACCTAAACCTTGTCACCACAATAAACAGGACATGCTGGAAGGATATAGTCCTGTCCCAGAGACTTCCTATATTCTGGAACAAGCTACCCATCTATGTCAAGCAAAGTTCTCAATTAGCACTCTTCAAGAAAAATCTTGATGAGTGGATGGGAAATAGGAAATACACCCCAGGGATCACTTCTGTGTCTCTGCTGGACAGTGCCACAGGAAAATAACTTTCTTGGGTGGTGTAAGCTATGGAACCTTGCTGGCTAGGCCTACACAGGCCCTTGGGCCAATAGCCTTGTACCTACCAATGAACCTATGAACCTATGGTACATCATAGATAAAGGTTTACAGTTAAGATTATAGTTAAAAAAAAGAGATCTTAGAGAAATTTAAATCTTTTTTTAAAAAAATATTATATTCTCTGCTTAAAGGGTTTGTACACAAGATAGAAGACGATATCACAGATTTTTTTGCATAAAGAATGTCCTTTATTATGAATGCACAGAGAGCAGTTAGTTAGAAAATATTTACAAGGAAAAAAATTAAAGGGGCTGTTGAAAACATCTCATCTGAAAAAACACTAGGCCCAGATGGCCCAAATGCCGAACTTTATAAGGTTTAAATGCTTTGCCTTGCCCAACCCCTGCATTATCTATGTACCATCTTCTTATGCTGAAAGCAAAATGTTTCATCTTTCATTTCAGCCATAGTTCTGCTGACAAAGCCTGGAAAAGATTTAAGCATGATTCAAAATTACAGACCAGAGAAGATTTGTGCAGGGAGGTGGGGTATAGACCACCTAAGAGCATCAGTGATGCATATGTGTGGGCTCAGAGCAGACGCTCAGCCTGCAGTGACTATACTAATAGACATTGTGAAAACATTTGATATAATCAAATAGTCATACCTATGAGTAGTCTTAGAAGTTATGAGTTTTTTTGCTTTTTTATTCAGGCTATTAAGGGCCTATGTGTCTAGCCCAAATTCCAGTTGCTAAGGAATAATTTAATAGGCAAATCCTTTAGTTTTTATAGGGGCACTAGACACGGGTTGCCCCTTTTCCCCCACTTTTTTTCTGATATTGAACCTCTTAATGGAATGCCCAATAGGAATGTGTTCATCTGCAACAGTGGATGTATATAGAAGAGTTCTGGTATTAGAACAAAAGCTCTTTTGTTTACTGACGTCAATATAGTCCTCTTCAATAATTTGACCAGTGACACACGAAAACTTTAAAAAATTCTAAATGAATTTCTATCCCAATCAAACTTGAAACTTAATAAGTAGAAGACTGAACTTACTGCATGTAATAGAACAGCCCATCTGCTAAATAAAAGGATGAACTTTTTATTTAATTGGCAACTGGATCTACCTTGTTGCCTGGGTGTTTAGTTACATTCCAGTATAACAAAAAAATGCTCAAATGTAATCTGTGAAAGATCTGGAAATATGGTTTATTATGGGCAAATAGTTGGAGAAGACTGCATCTCTCTCAATTGGAGAGGATTGCCATTGTTGAATAATATCTAGTCAATTATTATTTTATGTTTTGAGGCAAATCCCAAGTAATATATTTCACAGATATTTACCTAATATAACTAAACTTACCACACAGCTTATATAGATTAGGGAAACAAATGCACCTCTAAAAGGTCAGTTAAATTCTTCCAATGGGACAGGAGGGTTTAGGAGTTCCAGATAGGAGGGGGAATGCTACAATGTTTATACTAGCTTAGCTTTTTGAATGTAAAACTCAGCAATTTGCTATCTGAGCAGAGTCAGAGGCCATATTCTACAATACGGACTCCCCTTGGTCATCCCATTTAACTAACTAGCCATATGAGATATTGGTCTACAACTGATGTCACCCACAAGGCTGTGCATCAATTATATAAATATCTTTACATCACATGACACAGAATAGGGCAATACTACTGCAGAGAATGATGAAAGGGGGTGTGGCACTCCAAGATGAAGAGACCAGTAAAGATAAGGACAGATTTTGGGGAGAAGGTATTTTCAAGAAAACTTACAGCAGGAAAATGTTTGCCTCCTTTCAACACCATTGTGAGCTACAGAGGGAGTTAAGACATCATCATTTTGGCAGAATTTGTATCAGAGATATGCCCTATCAGGATTCAGTCTAAGTACGTTTGGTTTCCAATAATGCACAATGGCAAGAGTAAAAGCCAGAAGTCCATTAAGGGTGAACAGACTTGAAGCCACAAATCTTTACCACATTCTAGTACAGCCAGCAGACTTACCATCAATGGAGTCTTTGAAATAAAGGCATGTTAACATAACTCAGGACAACAAGAGATGACCCAGCTTCTTTCATAGGTTCATAGGTGTGCACTAGGCTAATGGCCCTGGAGCCTTTGCAAGTTTAGCCCATAGGTTTACCCTGGCATTGTGCCACCTGAACTTAGTTCCCAGTGCTGGGATACCTTAAGGCTAGCACATTTATGAACATATTTTTAGTATGATGACTACTGGACTCCTTCTGATAGTGTTGTCCATGGGCTTAGCTGATCTTTTACTGGGGGTGCAATGAAGATAACCCAGACTCTGTGCACAAGTTTGGAGTTTTATATCAGATACATGTCTAAGGGCCCAATTAACTAATTTTACCCTTTCTTGCTGCTTTACAGTTTCCTTCACCGAAGAAAACCCACATGTTGTAAAACCGAGTAAACCATTTCAAGTTTGGATGTTTCAGTGTATGGCAATAGTTTGTACAGGCATAACTTCTGAACGGAAGCATCTGCAGCTTCAGATTTGATATGCTACACAGATGGCTTCTATGTATAGCAAAAATGCTCATCCCCGTAGCATCAGGCTGGCCTGAGAATAAAGGTGTAACCTACCCATATAAGAGAATTACTCTAGCAACTTCTTCTTTATGGACAAAACTGCTATTATTTCTGAATGCAGACTAGTTGGAATGATATAACACAAGAACATATAGTTTTACCATAATTCTAATGTTTGTATTCACCATGGTGATATGCTGTTTTTCATTTCTTTTTATTGCAAGTAATAGTAAACAATATGTTTTTGGCTATTTATATTATAATGTTAGTGTACAAAACCTATACATATATATATATATATATATATATATATATATATATATATATATATATGTATCATACTTTATAAAAGTATGTTTTGGGGTAGCTAGGAAATTTGGGAACATAGTAAAACCACCATCAGTCAGTGGAAACAATGTGCTAACAACTATTATCATATTTATTTAAACAAATTATGCTCTCTCATGCCTTTTTGGTTGTCTTCAGCCACAGATGACAAACAGCTGCAGCTTCCTTCATTGAGTTATTATTTTTGTACGGACCTTAATCATCTCACATCTGATCTTTCTTGCCCTATCCCATCCCCAAAGTAGTTTAGCACCAAGCATTTGAGGCTACTGGTGTTTTTAATAAGTCTCATCCCATAGTTTTTTGTGTCTCTACTTCCATATATGATTCTAAGCAAGTCATTTAACCAGGCAATACTGCTAACTCACACTAGAAAATAAGTTTTTGTGTCTATGAGGCTTATCCAGTTAACCAATTACTAAAATACAATAAATGGCCCAGTGGTAGAGCAGTAGCATTGTTGCCTCACAGCAAGAGGTTCTCCGGTTCGATTTTTAGCTGGGGTGCCTTCTGTGCAGAGTCTGCATGTTCTCCCTGCATTCATGTGAGTTTCCTCCAGGTGCTCCAGTTTCCCCCCATGTTACAAAGACATACATCTGGAGCTTTTCTCCCTGGGCCTCTGCTGAAAATTGGCTTTTTCTAAGTTGGACTTTCCCGGTAAAACAATGTTAAATAAAAAAAATATACCATTAGCTAGATTTTACTAAAAGACCTAATTAAATCAATAACACGTCTGCCTTAGCTTTGGCATTAAGGAACCATTGTTCTTTCATTCCAGCTCTTGACAAATAAGTAATTCAAAGCATCTCCCAAACATATCACCCCTAGTTTTTTTCAAAAACCAGCACACCTTCAACTCTCCTAAAATGCTTCACTAATAATTCCAGTTTGTTTCTCTTATCGTGGCACAGTCTAACATGAAGAATGGTTTTCGTTACTTTCTAAACATCTTACTTCTTTTTCAAGAGTTCCTCACTTGCTTCATCAAGGAATGATTCTTGAGCGAGTTTGCAGTTAGGAACAAAATATAAAAATACACTTATATGATCATATACAAAGACAATTCAGTATCATCAGTGATGCTGCCCTGTGTTTTAGTGTCATGAATTAGGAAACTCTTTTGAAAAAAAGTAAATATTTCCCTACCTTTTTCCTTCTGTACACTTTGTTTATTGTTGGATTTCAAGTAGGTCTCCATTCTTAGTAGATCCAAGAAGTTATGGAGCTACGTAAACTACCTGGCTGTGAGGGGTAGGAAGAAAAAGAAAAGCATGGTTCAGTGACAGTGCTTTAACCAAGTTACTGGAGCAAGCAGTTTCTGCTCATACTTCTGTCTGCTACAGCATTCTGATAGCTCTTTCACTCTGTTATCTGCATTTACTTACTTCACTGCCCTTCCTATTGTCATATGCTTCTTACAGATTCTACTTTCATGTTAACTAGTAAACTTCATACACATGGTTTCCCAGGAACAGGTATATTTATTTCATTTATTAAAACCTGCTGGCTTTCATTCACAAATTTAAGTTGCTTCTTACTTTAGTTAATTACCCTATCTTATGGAAGACTGCAACAATTATAAATTTACCCAAATCAGGCAATAATACTAATATAGCTACCTTGTGCTCTGTTTTACTTCTATCACACTTAGTTAAAATTCAAGAGTCCACTACTGACAATCAGTTTAGCTCCCTCATTATTAGCCATGGTCTCTTCTCTGAGGTGTAAGTCTATCGGTCAAATGTTGCTTTGATTGAAGACAAAAAAAGCCAATATGGATGATTGAAATGAATTTGATAGAACTGGGTCAGTTTTGTCTGTGCAAGATTGCAGAACTTTCTCCACTATAGTGTGATCTCAGATTTGGTATAAATAAGTAGCAGGGAGTGTGGGGGTCACAGGACCCCATGTGGAGGTGCAGGGGGGAGGGGCAAGTGATTTGTGCTTTTTGTTTAATTTATTTGCGTTTTGGGCATTTGTGCTTGTTGTGCTGTTAGTTGACTTTTGCCATACTTGACCATTTAAAATATAATTGTTCTGTGATAAAAAAAAGTGTGGTATTAAGTCTTGATTTCACATGACCACTCTTTTACTGATGTTTACCAACAAGATCTTTTAAAAATACAACTAAAATAGATTCCTAGATTTTCCATGTTTTCAGAAGACCAAAGTTTGATACTGAAGGTGTGGACCAGAAAGAGGCACATGGGCCATGGCCAGTTTATGACGTCAGTGGGAGTGCGTGTAAAGTATGACACCTAGTGAGGAGAAGGCCAAAGTTCAACATCCATGGATACCTAAGGAAAGTATGACACCTAGTGAGGAGAAGGCCAAAGTTCAACATCCATGGATACCTAAGGAAAGTATGACACCTAGTGAGGAGAAGGCCAAAGTTCAACATCCATGGATACCTAAGGAAAGTATGACACCTAGTGAGGAGAAGGCCAAAGTTCAACATCCATGGATGCCTAAGGAAATCATTTCCAGCAGCCCTGTAAAACTCAGAAGTAATAGTCTGGTATTGCATTCATTACATAAACCTAGCTAAATCACTTTTGAAATTATATCTTCCTTCCTCAATATCAACACTCTGAAATGACCTAACTATACACTAAATTAACATTTTTATAAGCAAGATGAACTGCAAAGAAGACATAATACCCACCACTTTCCCTCCATGAAATGATTCCACACACAACATCACTAACAGCATGTTCCTGTACTACTGCATTCTATACTATATTAGCTTACATATAGAGTTATAGACTTAAACCCTGTTTACTCACTCGACATCCTATTTACATATGTCCCTGTGTTGTAATCATTGAATCAGGTTGCATACCGATGCAATGAAACTTGTTTTAAGCCAATGTAATTAACAGCTTCTCTTTTCCAGGCAGAAACTGCAGAATAACCCAGGAAAAGGAATTTTAAAGGTAACAAATGAATAATGCCATTTGCTCATTTCATTCAGCCTCATGAAAGAGAATTCGCTGTATTTTAAAATCCCTTGGCAGCTCTAATTGCCAGTTGTTTTGTTTACCTCAGGTAAATGCATTGTGAAGTACAAGCATGGTCTTGCTTGCAGAAATGTCCTGACAACCACTTGAATGTCCTGGCTCTTACAATACCCCTTAACAATAGCAAGCAAGAAGTGTGAGTCAGAGGCAGGAGTTTAAGGAAAATGGCTTTCAAGATGTAGCCTGGGAAAAGGTCTGCTGGCGTGCCAGTTCCTCCTGGACTTATACTTTATTTATTTATTTTATTTATTTGACATTTGTTAACTGGGTTGGTCCAAATGAGCCAGAAGCCCTTTTTCAATGGAGACCCAAGGAAAAAAGTTCCAAAGTTTTACAGACCAATAAGTAGTAATAATTACACAAAAATATTTATGAATACAGAAAAGAAATATGTATGAATACAAAAAAATACACTAAAAACTTGTAGTAATTAATACATTTGCAGGATACGATTAATATTTTTTTAAAATTAGGTAGGAAAAAATCAGGAAGAAAAAGCAATGTTAGAATACGACATACCTTAAGAGAAAATATTAAAGTAAAGCTTGATAATAATAAAGAGAAGATAATTCTCACTGAAAAAATACAGGGCTTAAGTAAAATGTCCTATGCAGACTGCCTCAAGTCTCTATCCCTGTATTCTGTTTCCTACAGGCTTTTGAGGGGAGTTCTATGTCTGACATACAGGGCATTGTCAGACCTCACTCTGATAGACCTCCTGCATATTCACAAAATGAACAGCAACAGTATTGCCCATTCTAAAGACTTAAACCATGCCTGTGATATAAACAGGACCTGCTGGAGAGACAGGTATGTATCCCAGAGATTACCCCATCTCTGGAACAAGCTCCCCATCCATGTGAAGCACAGTTCCTCCCTAACCCAATTCAAGTGCAACCTAGACAATTGGATGGGGAACAGGAAATTCATCCCTGGCTTGGCACCTAGGTCTCTACTGGACACAGGCAACCTGTAAATGGTTCGTCTCACAGGCCCTAGCTTGTAAATGTTTTATCTCCCAAGCCCCTGCTAACACTTATCAAGGGTATCAGAACTTGTCAGAGACTTGGGATGCTTGGCTAGGCTTAAAAAGGCCCTTGTGGTTATTAGCTTAGTAAACACCTATGAACCTATTAAAGGAGAGTTTAATATATACATATTTACATGGGGTTACAGTATCAAAGCTCACGGAGTTAAGAAAGTAAATAGTGTATTTAGAGTAGCGAAAAAGAGAAGTCTAAAATGTGTGTGAAGAATACTGGAGAATGAAAAGGGGTGTAGAGGAATTAGGTTCAAAGCACAGGTACTTGCTGAATTATAGATTCTGGCTTATAAATTATTACTTTCACAGCAACTCATGTCACCATGTGATGATGTAGAAACCCTGCACAATTCAGAAACCCTTGCAAAACAGGGAGGGAGAAAAAGAAGAGGAATCAGAACCCAGCATGAAGCACATTAGAATTTATTGAAGAGCGGTAAAGCTGGAGCTACAGAAGTGAAGGAGTTCAGGAAGAATCCTCTTTGGTGGGGTGGAAGGTGAACTTAACATTTGTAGATGGACTGTACTGGGATGTGCAGGGCTACTGCATCTTACTGATTTGCTGTTCATTGACTTATCTAAAATATTTGGCTCTGTCTTTATTTATTGTATCTATGTTTCCATCATTTAGTCTTGATCTGCCACTGTCAGCCAGTTCTCTAGCTCTCTTGAGAATCAGATCTTGGAGAACAGAAGATGAGAGTCTTAAATGCTAAGCAAAATTGGTGTGCAGTTGCTGTATTGGGTTTTGTGATGTAGCAATTGCTTTAAGAATTCCACTGAAAATGTTGTCCTCTGCAAACCTGAGTGGCAGCTTTATACTGATTGGGATAGCTGAGACCACTGTAGCATGACAGGAGATAAATACAAATCCCACTATGCTGCTGTAGCCCTGCTCCTGATTTATAAACATAAATGCCCTAAAATGTTTGGAGCAATCTGAACACACTCCAATTTTGAGTACAGCTTGTAGTGTGACCCTTTATCACTCTGTGTCTATATTTATGTATTGTTGTTATCAATGGGCACTGTCACGAGGCCACACAAGACTCCAGGAAAGTCCTTTGCTTGTGGTTCCCTTAGTCCTGCAGTGCTGCTGACACATGATGCTTTGCATATTATACCTGGTGTGTGTTGCTGTGGCAACCTTGAAGAATGCAAATAACCTACAGAATGCAGCATGTCTATAATCTGAATTGCCAATTTACAGCTAAACCTATCACTCTAGTGTTGCAATTCACAGGATATCTGTGTAATAGATTGTATGATCTACATACCTTTTAACTATTCCTGATTTGCCATATTTTTGCTCTGTGAGACATGAAATTTTTGATTTCCTGGTAAATCGCTAAAGTTTACAGTTAGTTAATAATGCCAAATGTCAGAGTTTCATGCCATTATTGTTCTGGAAATGCATGTTGATGAAAAACGTTTTGCTCTAATAACTTTTCAAGTGAATTACAGTGATATTTAAATATTGTCCCTGCTTCTAGGCCTTTCTCCTCACATTGGTTTTGTCTTTGTTCCTGATTCTTGACCAAGGAAGTTGAGAGAACTGGTGATCCACTTTTCAGAATCCTCAGTGAGTTCTGTACTCCTGTTTAATTTATTGCTTGTTCTGTAATAAGACACTACTACAAGCATATTGCACATTTGAGGTACTGAGCACAGACGTCCACCCCACCAAAGAGGATTTTTCATTTATCTATTTATTTATTTATTTATTTTACATTTGTTGACTGGGCTAGTCTAACTGGGTACATGTCCATTTTCAGTAGAGGCCCGGGGAGAAAAGCTCCTACAAGTTATAAAGACAAGTATGCAATATAACAATAGATAAGTTTACAAAAAAATTGTTAGATACAATAAAAAATGACACGAAATAAAAACACTTAGTAACAATTTTCGTAAGGGATACTCATAAAAAAAGAAGACTTTTTTTTTTTCAGATGAGAGTAGAAGTTCACTATTATCAGGGAAGTATACACTATATTTGCAAGAGCAATAGGAACCAAGTTTAGTTATGAAATTTTTGTATATTGGGTATAATCAGTCAGGGTTGGAGCAGGGATAAAGCCAATGATTCTTTAGATATTGTTTAAGATGCTTTTTGAATAGATGTGTGGAGGCAAGTGAAGACAGTTCAACTGGAAGTTGATTCCAGCTTTTTCCTACTGTGTTGGAAAAGAGCGAGTCCCCTGCTTTGTTGTTTGGTTTGACATTAGAAACTAGAGGTTTGCTAGCTGAGCGAAGTGTAGGGAGATTTTTGTAGGGGGCGATTAGATTAGTGAGGATTGGTGTATTATTGGGGTGATAGAGGATTTTTTGGGTTATCACAAGTTGCTGATAGAGTAGCTTATTATGCAGTTCAAGCCATCCCAATTGTTTGAGGTTATGACAGTGGTGAGTTCTATAGGGGGAACATGTAGCAAATCTAGTTATGTTGTTATAACAGGTGGAAAGTTTATTCATGTTATTTCTAGTTAGACTAGTATAAATAGCAGAAGCATAGAAGAGGGTAGATGAAAGGTGGGTCTGTGCAAGAGTCATTCTGGCAGGAGGGGTAAGGAAGGGCTTGATTCTATAGAGAGTGCCTAATTTTTTGTTGACAGTTTTTATTGTTGAATTAATGTGTTCATCGAAGCTAAGGGAGTTGTCAATTGTAACTCCCAGTAAGCGGGTATAGGTATCAGGGACTATATTAATGCCATTGCTAGAGGTTACTGTGAAGTTAGGGATAGACGACTTAGGAGTAGGAGCAAAGAGTAGTAGCTTTGTTTTTTTGGGGTTCAGAAGGAGGCAGTGTTGCATGAACCATTTTTCAACAGTGTTTAATACTGATTGGGTTTGGAGTTGGAGAGAGTGAATGGATTTGGCAGAACTAATTAATGTCGAGTCATCTGCATATTGGATGCAAGTGGCTTGTGGAATATTGGTATGTAGATTGTTAATAAATAGTGAGAAGAGAAGAGGACCTAAAATAGAGCCTTGAGGTACACCGATTGTCACTGGGAGGGAAGAAGAAAGGGTATTATTCCAAAGGACAGCCTGCTGTCTGTTTTCAAGATAGGATTTAAACCAAAGAAGTGACTGTGAGTCAAGTGATTGGGCTTTTAGGATTTCCATGAGTAAGTTGTGATTCACCATATCGAAGGCCTTTGAGAGGTCTAAAAATAGGGCCGAAGAGAAAGTATTGTTGTTGCGATTTTCATTAATAGAGTTGGTGAAGGATAGTAGAGCAGTAGTAGTGTTGTGGAATGGTCTAAAGCCATGTTGGCAATTGGCAAGCAGATTATTGTGCATAAGGTGGTCAAGTAGCTGTCTATGTATGCATTTCCCCATTATTTTAGCAATGGGTGAGAGTAAGGCTATAGGCCTAAAATTAGATAGCTCAGTAGATGAGCTGCCTTTGTGTAGGGGAGTAATGTGGGAAACTTTCCATATGGATGGGATTTTGCTTTCAGAGATAGTTCTATTTATAAGGATGGAGATGGGGTAGGCAATGGCTTTAGCTTCTATTTGTAGGTATTCTGCTGGAAGGCAATCAGCAGACGGGGTGCAGGGTTTGAGTTTTTGAAGGAATTTAGAAATGAGGGATGTAGGAACAGGTTGTAAATGAAAAGTAGGAGTTGTAGGATTAGGGGTGTTAAGAGGCAATGTGGTGCTTGGTGGTATAGAATTTGCAAGGTTTAGAATGGCTTCAGTAAAATAGTTATTGAAAGCATCTGGAATCTGGTTGGAGTTATTTTGGAATCCAGAAGGTGAAGGAGTTTTAGAGTGTCCTGGTTGAAGTAGTTTGTTAATGCCTGACCAGAATTTTTGAGGTTGTGCTTTTTGGGATTGAAGGAGTTTAGAGTAATAGTCTTTTTTATCTCTGAGAATGTCTTTCTTGGTGGCATTTCTTAATTGTTTGAAATAAAGGTGATCTGATGGACTTTTAGAAGCTCTTCATTTGTTCCAAATTTTATTTCGGAGGTGGATCTTTTGTCTAGTTTCCTTTGTTAGCCAGGGGGCAATTTTGGTCTTTAGGTGGGAGGATCTAATTGGGGCATGGGAGTTTAAGATTTGTATGAATCATGTACTCCTTCACTTTCTGTAGCTCCAACTTTACCGCTCTTCAGTAAAGTCTAATCTACCTCATGCTGGGTTCTAATTAATCTTCTTTTTTTCTCTCTTTATAAACGCATTTACCATCCCATTCTGAATTCTGTCCTGTGTACTGATGATGTGATTTTCTTTGGCAGTGAAAAGGACCTTGGTCCCACAAGTTCCTTGCTACAAAATGAACTGTAAAACAATGGACTAATTTCTGCTAAAACTAAGTTTGCATTGTTTGTAATGTAAGAGGACTAGGAATGGCCGAGTAAAAGCTGTACCACTGAAAATGTCATGATCTTTAATCATTCAGGCATTTGTCTTTGACTACCTCTAACTTTACAATTTTGTTTTGATAAACTTCAATCCCGAAATAATAGCCACATCAGGGCAACAAACATCTTTTCCAACATCTTGTGTACCAAAGTAAAATCATTTATAGGAAAAAAGTTCTAATTTCCTAGACTAGATGTTATCTTCCATTACAGACCAGTGCAGGGTCTACTAATGCTTGAACATTTAAGGCCTTCCTGTGTCATATTTGAGGAGTTATTGTATTCTGACCCCCATGTGCACTACTCTGCTTCCCTCAGAAGCAGATCAGTTTCCTATTATCTCCTGCTGTGATCTATGTTCCTGTTCCTTGATCTTTTGACTTCCTAGTACCTTATCCTCTTTGCTAACATTACAAATAAGTGTATCAGCAAAGCTCCAAACGCCAACACATATGCTGTATACTCACAAAAAAAAAGTCCAACAATAAATAATGCCACGTATATAGAGTGATAGTATAGATTTAATCCAAAAACAAGTTAAGCGCTTTCACCCACGGTCCGTGGGCTTCATCAGAACTGACAAATACCTGTTCAACAACATTTAAATATGCTGATTTGGCGCCAATTTTACTTCGGCTTCTTAAAGCTATAATACATCATTTCCTTATGTTGTATAATCTAAAAACTTCCTTAATATGAATAAAAAGCAGAATTAAATACTTCTAATCAGCGTCAAACAGATTACAATAAAATCTTTAAAAACATTCAAATATAAAACGTATATACAATAATGCACCAATAAACAATAAACAATATCTCACTTCTTTAGTTCTAATATAGGTTTTACAGAGGTGTATTCATTTAAACCTGGTGGTGTTGTGGCGTCTGTAAATAACTGCCACCACCCTGGTGGCAGTTATTTACAGACGGCACAACACCACCAGGTTTAAATGAATACACCTCTGTAAAACCTATATTAGAACTAAGGAAGTGAGATATTGTTTATTGGTGCATTATTGTATATACATTTTATATTTGAATGTTTTTAAAGATTTTATTGTAATCTGTTTGACGCTGATTAGAAGTATTTAATTCTGCTTTTTATTCATATTAAGGAAGTTTTTAGATTATACAACATAAGGAAATGATGTATTATAGCTTTAAGAAGCCGAAGTAAAATTGGCGCCAAATCAGCATATTTAAATGTTGTTGAACAGGTATTTGTCAGTTCTGATGAAGCCCACGGACCGTGGGTGAAAGCACTTAACTTGTTTTTGGATTAAATCTATACTATCACTCTATATACGTGACATTATTTATCATTGGACTTTTTTTTGTGAGTATACAGCATATGTGTTGGCGTTTGGAGCTTTGCTGATACACTGGTTCGTTTTGTTGTCTTGAATGCCTGGTTCTTTAGTTCTTTGCTAACATTGCAAACGTTGCCATGTCTTATCACCGATTCTGTTATTTTGTGCATCCAAATTTCTCTTATCATTTCTCTTGAAAAAAGAAAAATGCTGAAAAAGCTTTTGCATTATCTTTATCTATACTAAAACTCCATCTTACAAACAACTACTGCTACATATAACTTGTCTGTGTGCACTTCAGTTGTTCATAGGTTCATAGGTGTGTACTAGGCTAATGGCCCTGGGGCCTTTACAAGCCTAACCATAGGATTACCTTGGCAGTGTGCCACCCGACCTTAGTTTCCAGTGCCTCTGTCAAGTAGAACCACTGGAGTTATCCCTGGGGTTTATTTTCTATTTCCCATCCACTCAAGATTTCTCTTGAAGAGGGTCAGCGAGGTGCTCTGTTTGACATGTATGGGAAGTCTATTCCATACCATAACATGGGCAGTCTCTGGGTTATGAACCTGTCCCTCTAGTATGTTCTGTTGATTGTGGTAATGAGGTTGAGGTCTCTGGAGCATGTGGTGCAGAGAGATTTCTTTAGATGTAGCATTTCTAACAGAGCTGGGTCAGACATGGCTTTGTAAGTCAAGCAGAGATCGTCTCTAAGTAGGCAATATGAGAAAGAAAATAGTTGGGAGTTTTTTTGAGTCTATCCATATAGGACAAGTGTTTAAGGTCTAGGATCCTCTTTGTGAGGTACTTTAGAGACCTCTCCAGTTGTTGCAGGTGTCTAGTGAGGTACATGCCAAGTGGGGCATTGTACTCGATGATTGGCCTAATGAGGGAAGAGTAGAGGGAGACAATGACCTCTTTTTTCCCTGGATGCAAAACCCTTAGTAATGAGATGTGCCACATAGGAGGACTTTCTGATCACAGTGGCAATGTGGTGGTCAAAAGAGAGGTTGCTGTCAACCTGTGTTCCCAGAGCTCTTATAAAGCCTTCTGTGTTCAGTGGACTACCATCGATGTGGTAATTCATGGGAACCATGTTTTTCCCAAAGGGGATGATGGCACTTTTTTTAGCACTGAGCTTAAGGCCATGGTTCTGACACCAGTCGTTGGTCTCAGTGAGGCCATTCTGTAGGATATAACAGGATAGGAAAAAATGGAAATTGTGGGAACAATATATGCAGAGCAGGAATGAGGTTTAAGAGGCAGGATTTGAATGAGCCATATAATGCTTAACTGACAATGCCTTGGTGGTTTATAAGTGATGCAAAATGTTTACAACTACAGTTGTTTCAATGGTGTCCATGATGTAAAGGGGTATCGTTTTGTATGTTTTCCATTTATATAAATGTAAGATTGCATTTGTCATGTGTGAAAATTTAATAAAAAAAAAACGGAGGGAAGCTAAAGCTTTTGTAGCTAGTATGGGAGTTGAAAGGTACTATTACTATAGCACCGGGGAACTCTGTTTCTGACAGTCAGACAGACAAAAGATTTTATGTAGCTGATAAATAATTCAGAGATGTTACTATCAAATAAAGATTTTTTTACTGAGCTACCTGCTAAAATAGATTTAATTCAACATCATATTGAAATTGCAAGAGAAGAAGATAAACTTAGATAGTGGCAACCAGAATTTCAAACAAAAGAAACACATGAAATGTGATGCTTACACTTGGTGTTACTGAGGAGTCCTAAAGCAAATGGAATAACCACAGTGACACCTTGGGTATTGAAATGCTCTTTGATCTGTGAGAGAGAAATCATGTATTGCAACACAAAATGGAAGAGTATATGTCACATACTATGGTAGTAAAAATCTGTAACAGGATATCTTAAAGAAAATCACATATAAGGTGCTGTTAAAAGTAGGTCATTGTGCTGCCAGTTCTCATTCAGCCCCCAAAGGGTTTGAACCATTGGATTCAGACTCTGGTGACTGACTATGACAAACCTCAAAAGGTCTCCTAAGCCAAAGAGCCTTGAAGATGTTTTCCCATACAAGGAGTTCATGGCAATGTATACACTGGGAAGCATGTCTATGCTTCCTCCACATGTATTACTTGGGCACTTCACTAGTTGTCTCTTATAGTGAGATTTCAGCAAGAACTTGAAATATGAGGAATTTAAAAACTTAGCTTTCAGATCATGTATGAGATTTCTTTTCCATTTATCTGGCTCATAATTTCAAGTATCATGCACTGAGGGCAGAGGGAGCACTCTCTGCTCTCATGCCCAATTGCAACTGAATTAATTTTGCCAAGAACTTTAAGATGTATTTTGTTAATGCCCATTTCAACAGCATTGCCGAATGTGGTTCAGAAGTTAAGCAGAAAGTGGATGGCATGGAAAAGGAGGAACCCTCAGTCCTCTTTGTGTTTAGATATTCCACAACACCCTTTTTTACAGAGTTGAAAAGCCCTTGCCATTTGTAGAACAGACATGGTCAGCAACAACATGATCATGACAGTTTCAATAAAGGATGCCATTCCACTTGAACAACTTCTCAGGACAAAGGATACTACAATTACCTGTGGTCTAGTAAAAGTAAAACTCCCTGTGGACTTGCATGACTGTCCTACTCTGGAGACAACCAAATGTCATTTGTTCCACCATCTGCATGTGATTGGCCATCAAAAAGTTGGATTCTGACAGTTGGATTCAGAACCTATGCAATTGCTTTCTACAACCCTCTCCAAAGATACATGCTCTTCCATTGTCCTATGTCTCACATTTCAAGACTGCAGCAAGAAAGAGAGGGGAACCAGATATTCCACCAGGTTCTTTTTTACTTCCCAAAAAATCCAGGTCATCAGGGTGACTCTCAGTCTTTGTAGTGTAGCCTAAATGGGTACATCCCAAAGGAAAAGTTCTAGATGGTCATGGCACAGTCAGTCATTCCCTGCTTATCCAAAGTAGACTAAATGCACTTTTTAGACCTCTAAGATGCTCATTTACATAAAGACTTTAAAGGAGTCAAGGTGGTTTCTTCACTTCCTTGCAGGACCCTGTCATTGCCAGTTTCAGGCACTTCTAAAATTCTTTAGTGGACAACTAGTTCCCACCCTCCCTGTCTTCAGCATGGACGGGGGGGGGGGGTCTTCACTCCAGCTAGTGCATTCATGGGAATTATAGTGACTACTGCAAAGCCCCACATCAAAGCAGCACAGACTTGGTTTCATTAGGTGCATGCAGGTTCTGCACTGGATCCATAATATACAATGCTCTTGTTGTGCAGCCCTCTTTGTCCAATCTGATCAGGATTTCTAAGGCATGTAATTTGCATTTACAATGGTGGCTTCACAGCCCCAGTGTTATCATGTGCAGTACACTTTACTTTCCCCAGTCCTCTTGAGGCTGTTACTATGCAAATGACTGCCATAGGTTGGAATACACTATCAAGGGCAGACAGCCTAAAGTATGTGGTCTTAGTTGGAGCAAGTCTACACATTCATATTCTGAAGAGGACACGAGAGTCCTTGCTGTACAAGCCTTACAAGATTTTCCCTCCAGTTATAAACAAAATAACTGTGGTATGGTATATAAACAACCAGAGTGGGCCTTAACTTTAAAGTAGTACTGAAGCTCTTCCCCTTATAGTGGAATGCATTCAGAAAGACAAGCAGAATAAGTGCAAAGTCATATACATTGCCTGGCCTAAACCATGTGGTTCTGTTGGAAACTACCATCAGAACTTGTGTACCCTGAAAGCATGCACAACCTCCCTCGAGAGAGGATGCAGGCCACACCGCTTCATTCCTTTCCTTCCCAGCATGACCCCTCCAGTGCTGGGGCTTCTAATCAAACCCTAATCACATGGGTCAAACTCAGTGCTTCATATGTCTGCATGACAGAGCCAGGCACATACTTTCAAGGTTCACCGAGCTGTACTTTCTCTAAATTCTACAAAGGTTTTCACAATTTCTTTTTGGTCTACTTGTAAAAAGATTTTTCTTAAACAGTGTGTACCAGATAATGCCTCTATACAAGGGACACATTCCCATTGTGATGCATTTTTACAGCAGTAAATATATGTCTTTACTGCCTCTTGACTATAAAAAGGACATGAAATAATTACAATGGAAAATCATGTCTTGTAGTTATAACTTAAGTCTTTCAGAATTGTAGGCTCTAAAAAAAAAAAGCACCACTTGCAAGTAAAGTGAATTTAACTTGGTGCTTTTGCCCTAAACATGCATTCTGAAATAGTCTTGTGGATGTTTAGGGCGAAAGCACCAAATCAAGTTCACTTTGTTGGCAACTGATTTCCTTTTTTTCTTGTTTTAGTTGTCTCTTACACCACCTCTGGGTTTGTGTTTTTGGCTTTTTGAATTTGTAGGGTCCATGGATTAATTCTCCTTAACTGATCTTCCAGTTCCATAAAATATTGGAAAAGAAACCACAGTAAATTTTTAAATAAGTCTATACAGTTTGCCTATGTTCTTTCCAAATTATGTCAATATGCACTGCATGGATGTGCATACACAAATGAAATTTTATGTAAACAGAATAAAAATTAAAAATATTCTCAGCTAGTTGTCTCATTTGTTTTAAGTACAGGGTGCAGTGATACTGTGTGGCTTTTGCTATTTAAATAAAGACATGCCTGTTATGCCTTCAGCACATTCAATCAGAGCAATTGTTACCGCCAAATCCTTTTTCACAAAATGCATATGTAGATGCTATTTGTGTGGCTGTGGCATGGGCTTCTCTGAATAATTTTTCAAGATATCCAAGGTATGCTTTCAAGATGTCACCTGGGCTGATGAACTTCGAACTGATTATACTGAACAAGATGGATCTGATGAATGTCAGATATGAAATATGTGTGTTTACTATGATCACTGTTTATCTGTGGTTATGGTAAATGCATGTTTTGTGTTGCATAAACCTCATGTGAAGTACTTGGCTGTGTGACATATCACACTATCTTTGATGTTGGTGCAATCAGAAGCTCGTGGTTAGTGGAGTGAAATCCTAGTTGATGTACAAGATAAGTGGCTTAAAGGTTCTATTGGCAGTGTTAAACCGTAATTAAGACAGATACTACAGACAGGATAAGATTGACATTGGGGCAAATTATGGCAGGCAAAGTCCTATGTTTAGGACCAGACCCATTGGTGGAGGGATCTATTGAGTACGGCAAACTACAGACATGACAGATGGGTTATAGTGTAAGGAAGTACAGAATTGTAGGCTTTAGTTACAGTTATCCTACAATACAGTGAAAATTGGAAGCTGTCTGTCATGAAAGAGCAGCAAGACCTGGGATTACACAGTCAGAATGTAGCACCCCCCACCCACCCACACACACAATGTAGCAGTTCAGTTTCAGTATTAAAATGTTACTGCAAGTATCAGAGACAAAATTAAAACTCATAGCCTTCTGATCAACCAGCAAAGATAAAAATATTCCCTTTTGAGCTAATGACACTGACCACTTAGTCCAGCATATTACCAGTATTTTCAGTATTGCTGTTTATAGGTTCATAGGTTCATAGGTTCATACTAGGCTATCTGCCCGAGGGCATTTATAAGCCTAGCCCATTGTTTTGTGGCTTACGCCACCCCTTTAGTATGGGGAACTATACCCATTATTTTGCTGTGCCTCTGTCGAGCAGTGACACTGAGGTAATTCCTGGGGTATATCTGCGATCTCCCATCCATTGGTCAAGATTTCTCTTGAACAAGGCCAGCGAGGTGCTCTGCCTCACATGTACCGGGATTTTGTTCCACAGCATAGGGAGTCTTTGGGTGATGAATCTATCCCTCCAGCACGTCCTATTAATAGCCGTGTCGAGGTTTAAGTCTCCCGCCCTTGTGGCTCTGATGGATCTAGATTTTTGAGGTGAAGCATATTCATCAAATCTGGGTTTGACATGGCCTTGTATGTTAGGCAAAGGTCACCTCTGAGCAAGCGGTGGCGACTGAATAGAGCTGGAGTTCTTTCAGTCGGGCAGCATAGGACAGATTTTGAGACCCTTTATCCTTTTGGTGAGGAACTTTTGTGGCCTCTCCAGCTGCTGCAAGTGTCGGGTCAGATACATTCCGAATGGGGCATTGTACTCAATCATTGGTCTGATGAGTGATGAGTAAAGGGAGACTATGACCTCCCTTGATCTAGATGAGAATCCCTTCATGATAAGGTGGGCAATGTAGAAGGACTTCCTAACTACTTTAGCTACATGGGTGTCGAATGACAGACTACTATCAACCTGGGTCCCCAGGTCCCTGATAACTTCTTCTGTGCTCAGTGGATTGCCACCTATTTGGTAGCTAGGGGTAACCTTGTTTTTCCCGAAGGGTATGACTATGCATTTTTTGGCATTTAACTTTAGGCCGTGGCTCTGGCACCAGTTATCCGTTTCTGTGAGACCCTTCTGAAGGATATCTGTGTCAGATGTGTTTTCTACTATGGCGCCCAGTTTGCAGTCATCTGCAAACTTTGTCAGCCATAACCCTCCTGTGTTTGCTTGTACTTTGGAAAAGTAGATGCCAAACAAGAGTGGGCCCAGGACTGAGCCCTGTGGGACACCACTTTTGACAGGCTTTGAGTCTGACATGGCGCCAGCAACTCTGACCCTGTGGGTTCTGTCACTCAGCCAGTTTGCAACCCATCTTGTGATGTATGGGTTAACATTTAAGCTGATGAGTTTTTCAATGATACCCGAGTGGGGTATTGTATCGAAGGCCTTAGCCAGATCGAGGTAGGCTGTATGGACTGCCTTTCCCTCATCAATGGCTTTGGTGACTGTTTGAAAAAGTCAACCAAGTTTAAAGGCATGATCTGCCTTTGACAAAGCCAAACTGGGTTGGATCCAAAGTCTGCAAATTCCCTATGTCTTTATTTATGAGGTCCATTATGATCCTCTCCATGGCTTTGCAGATAAGGCTTGTCAAGCTAATGGGCCGGTAATTTCCAGGGTCTGTGGAGGCACCGCCTTTGTGAAGTGGGACCACAGTTGCAGTGCGCCACTCCTGGAGTGCGTATCCAGAGGTAAGACTTTGATTAAACAGCTGTCCTAGCTGTGGGCTTAATTCCTCATTGAGTTCGTGGAGCACACAGCCGGGGACACCATCGGGTCTCATGGATGCTGTGTTTTTTGCTTTGGAGAGAGCAGTTCTCACTTGTGCGCTGGAGATGTTTGGGGGCTGCACTCATTTGGTATAGATATCTCTCCTTTTGGGGGGGAGAAGTTTGCACTGAACCTGTCAGCCAGTATGTTGGCAATGTCTGTAGGATCAGTAATCTTCACATCATTTTGAACTAGTTCTGAGCATATCTGGGAGTTTCCTCCTAGGTTTCTAACATAGCTAAAGAAGGCCTTATGATTGTCTTTTGAGTCTTTAGCTATTTTTCTCTCGAAATTTGCTTTGGATGATTTTATGAGAGCTCTTAGTTTTTTACTTATAGTGATCAAGGGTGTCTAACCTTTTAAGGATTTTGCTCTATCTTGTAGTAGCTTCCTCCTTTTGTTGTAGAGTTTGTTTATGGCTGGGGTCCACCAGACTGGACGCTTGCCTTTGGTACAAAGAGTCTTTGTTTTGCTTGGGATTGCCTTATCCATGCAGTCCTGCAGGTGCTGGTAGAAGGCGTTTGTAAGTGATTCAGCGGCTTGAGTATTGTTTTCCATGGCTCGGGGCCTAAAAGGAGACCACACTAGTCTTTAGAAGTGTGAAGTCGGCTTTTGAGAAGTTCTTTACTGTGGTCTTTTTATTTCAGGTGGGGGTGGGATGAGGACCTCCAGCGAGATTAGTTTGTGATCTGATCTCACCAGTGAGGGGTATACTTCCGGTGTTGAACATTGTGCTCCCATGTTCGTGATGATGAGATCAAGTATGTTATCTCCTCTTGTGGGGATGGTGACTAGTTGTTCCATGGCATTTGAGTTTATGAATTCCAGGAACTTTTGGGCTAGGGTGTTTGGGCTTGAGTAGTGTTCCCAGTCTATATTAGGGTAATTGAAGTCACCTAGTATGATGGTGTTTGGTGATACATTTATCCCCACTAGTGTTTTCAGGAAGGCCATGTGAGTTTCCTGAGTTTGTGAGGGTGGCCTGTAACATGCTACAATTTGCAGAGCAGTCTTGCCTATGGTTAATTGCACCTGGATGGTCTCCGATGCATCGTGCGTTGCCACCAGTCTTGAGGTGTGGGTGTCCTTGATGAATATGGATACCCTCCTTTCTTGGTATTGTCCGGATTTTGGGGCGGAACGCATGATATGAGGTAAAACCTGATAGCGCTGGGGTGCTCTCAGGAGCCTTGAACCAGGTTTCTGTCACAGCACAGACATCGATGTTCTCCATACTGAGAAGGGCCTCGAGTGCGTGCATTTTGAGATTTAGACTTCTGGCATTGAGCAGCATTACCCTTAGTTTTTCCTTTTTGTGTTCTAGGGTGGTAGGTTTAGAATTTGAGCCTTGCCTAAAAAGGCACTATGGGGTGGCAAGAGCCTTTGCCAATATCCGGAATCCCAGGGTGACAGGTGCAAGCCGTCCCTTGCGAAGCAGCGTGGCTTGTCCAGCATGTCATCCCAGGCAGACAGATACTGGATCCCCTTTGAATGACACCAGTGTTTAAGCCAATTGTTAAAGCTGATCATCTTATCTCTGTATTGTGGCATCATTCTTGGTGAAGGTAGGATACTGCTCAAGGTCAGGGTCATACCTGCCTGGGCTACATAATCAGAGAGCTCCTCAATGTCTCTTTTCATGTAGTCCAAGGAGGTACGTCTCAGGTCGTTTACACCAGCGTGGACAATGACTGAGTCATATTTGTACCTGCTGTTGTGAGACCTGAGTGCTTGCGTTATGTGGCGGATTCTAGCGCCCGACAGGCAGCTTACTGTGACCTTCTCCTTACTCAGTCTGGTGGGCGGGACATCAGTGTGTCTGACTATGGAGTCACCAATGACTAGTGTGTCTGGCATTGTGTTTGGCCTTAAGGGCTGTGACTGTTTGACACTCTGACTGTGAGGTCTATGTGTTGCGGGTGTTGTGTTCTGAGGTGGTGGTTGTTTGGGTGTCTGCTTTGGTGGCCTCTGCTGTTTTGGTAGATTTTTGATCAGAGCCTCGGAGTATGTCTTTGTGTGTTTATGTGTATGATTTGAGGTTGTAATGGTACTATGTGAGACTGGGTCTATAGTGTGTGTGGTAACCTTCTCCTCCTGACTGGTCTTGCCAGTCCTATGTTGAGAGAGCTCAGCCTCCAGTTTGGCTGTATAGTTGCATCTCTCGCATGTATTTGTGTTTTGTGGGAGGAGGAAAGGGTTGTCTGTGTACATGAGGCAATTGAAACATTGCCTCAATATTCTAGGTTCACCAGCTGTGCAGGAGAGGACACTAGCAACTGATCCTCGACATGCTAAAAGGGTAGACGAAAACTTTAAAAAAGATTCCGGGGGCGTGGGTGACCGAGTAATCGGGGGTTGCCTTATTGGGGTACTATCTATGACAAGAGTGCCGTATCAAGGTAATAAGTACTGTAGGAGCAAGTGCTAGGTTTAATTGATAGAGAATAGTCTACTTGGAGTCAAGTAGAGTTGATCTTTTAGTTATAGGATACGCTGATTTGATCAGTAGTATAGTTCGAGGAAGGTAGTTTTAAGGGAAAATTTGAAGAGTGGACTTTAGGTAGCGAATAGTTTAAACCTGCTTAACGGCACTGCCCTAGTGTGCAACAGTGGCAGCTCGCTAAATCGCTCTAAATCGCTAGCAGCGTTAGCATTTTATACCAGGGGCTGGAAAAAGCTAGAAACTGGCCCAAAACGACCAATAAACTACTAGTTACTGGCTGAAACCTCACAAAACTGGACAAAAGGCAGCTCAATGCTTCCCACTCCCACTGGTAAGCAAGGTAGCTTCCCTTCCCCCAAATAAGGCAAGGAAACAGTACACAGGAACTACAACCAAAGCCCAGGAATCAGCAACTCTGAAACTGGACTAAACTAGTAAAGCAGGAAAGCAAGGTAGCTTCCCTTCCCCCAAATAAGGCATGGAAACAGTACACAGGAACTACAACCAAAGCCCAGGAATCAGCAACTCTGAAACTGGACTAAACTAGTAAAGCAGGAAAAACAAGAGATATTTTTTCTTTTTTTTCCTTTTTTTCACAAAACAGGCAGAAACAGGTACAGCAAACACTTATAAATGCTATGAATCAGCTACTAAAGCTTACACAGAAGAATTTGCTACAAATACAGTCAAATAGTAACAAACAAGGATTCCAAGTGCAATATTAAGTTAAATGCAGTAAAAACAGCTTCAATGTAACAGAAAGGCAGGCGAAATACAGTTGCTAGGTATTCAGATGTGGAAAGCAACAAAAATATACTTAGTATCAAGAAAAGTCGCTTATTCAGCTCTCTGCAGCCTGGATTACTCTGCTGGCCCACGTGGAGTCTGTGCTGAGTAGGTACAAGCTGAAAGTTTTATACCAGGGGGCTGGAAAAAGCTAGAAACTGGCCCAAAACGACCAATAAACTACTTGTTACTGGCTGAAACCTCACAAAACTGGACAAAAGGCAGCTCAATGCTTCCCACTCCCACTGGTAAGCAAGGTAGCTTCCCTTCCCCAAATAAGGCAAGGAAACAGTACACAGGAACTACAACCAAAGCCCAGGAATCAGCAACTCTGAAACTGGACTAAACTAGTAAAGCAGGAAAAACAAGAGATATTTTTTCTCTTTTCTTTTTTCATAAAACAGGCAGAAACAGGTACAGCAAACACTTATAAATGCTATGAATCAGCTACTACAGCTTACACAGAAGAATTTGCTACAAATACAGTCAAATAGTAACAAACAAGGATTCCAAGTGCAATATTAAGTTAAATGCAGTAAAAACAGCTTCAATGTAACAGAAAGGCAGGCGAAATACAGTTGCTAGGTATTCAGATGTGGAAAGCAACAAAAAATATACTTAATATCAAGAAAAGTCGCTTATTCAGCTCTCTGCAGCCTGGATTACTCTGCTGGCCCACGTGGAGTCTGTGCTGAGTAGGTACAAGCTGAAAGTTTTATACCAGGGGGCTGGAAAAAGCTAGAAACTGGCCCAAAATGACCAATAAACTACTAGTTACTGGCTGAAACCTCACAAAACTGGACAAAAGGCAGCTCAATGCTTCCCACTCCCACTGGTAAGCAAGGTAGCTTCCCTTCCCCCCCCCAAAAAAAAAAAAAAAAGAGACACTTGAGACACTTTGAGACACTTTATCAGAATGTAAACATTCTGTGCTGGTTTTAATCTTTAAAAAACTTTTGAGAAGACTCCATCTGCTTGGCAGTCACAAGCCACTTTTAGAGGGAAGCAGAACTGAACTAGTGCTGTGATAATGTTAATAGAATGAGGTCATCAGGCTAAACATATCCCTGCTGCTGATAGAATATTTTGAAATAATATGCATAAAGTGGCATGTTACATGATGTCTTACTAGCTTTAAATGATTTTATATGTTCTAGTCAGGTATTATATTCTTAATGTTTTGGAGTCACACTTTTTTCTTTGCAAATCTGTACTTGAAGTGGAATGTTCTACTGCTGTAATATGGCATTCTGTAAGTGCCTCTCTTCAAACTCATAGCTCGAATCCCAACAGCCTGGATGACTGCTCCTGGCTTGGAGCTATCGGACAGTTCCCTTGGCTGGTGCTGATCGGTCTGTGGAGGGCCGAGTGGGCCAGTGAACCACCACTGCTCACAAACAGGCTGGCCCTATCCCCTGTACATATGGTCATCAGTACATAAGCTATTAGGAATTATCCCAGTTACATATCTATCCAGAGCCCTCAGTTGAGAATACTGAAGACCATGAGTGAGTACTACAAATATATCAGCATCTCTAAAGCAACATACAAAAGCCACCTTCTCCTGTACCTTACACTGAGGATCTTTGGTACTCACACAAAGCAGATGACGAGGAAAAACCCTCCAGCACACAAATCATACTAATTCATGCACATGGGTGGGCATTATCAGTACCTGAAATCACTGAAGATGTGCTTCTCTTAGTGTTAACCCAACTGCATGCCTGAACTGGAAACTTAGTGATTTTGACACAGACACCATGCCAAGGTGAATAAGGAATGGTCTTCCTATAGCCAAATAAGGATACGTTTAGGATACTCAAAAATTCAAAGGGCAGTAGGAATGACCAAGCCCAGCCACTACTTCACTTTGCAGTGAATGATTTTTTTTTTTGGGGGGGGGGGGGCTTTGACTGATTAAAATGCAGTGTGTTACTGAGACAGTGTCCACAGTACTTCAGATTTAGAAATGACTCACATATGGAAGAGATCCTACTCTCCCAAAGCTCAGCACACTGATAACTTGCTTCAATAAGTGGACTTTAGCTGGTGTCTGTCTGGGTGGATTTTGTATGTACTTACATGGAGGGAAATGCGTGGCTCACTTTCCTCCACATCTGTTACTACAGGCTAACTGTAAAAATGTGGAGCATTGGTGCAGGTACAGCAATGACCATAGCTACAGAAAATGAGCTCTGTTAAGAATGTCCAAAAAAGAAAATGTATTTCTTGTGATGTGTTATATCAGGCTTGTTTGCATGACAGTACACAGGAAGGAGCGGCTTTGGCTCATGAAGGTACAAAATGTTGTTGGATATGAAGGCTAGTAATTTAACATATGACAGTTCTGTTAACTTGTAGTTTACAGGATACATCACATCTAATAAGCTTAAACAAATGGTGTGTGTTCAAGCAGGTCTGTGTGTGTACATAAAGTATATTCTGTGTGAAAGATGGTCTTACATCATCTTTACACACACACACACACACACACACACACACACACACACACACACACACACACACACACACACACACCACCGATGCAATTAACTATTTGTATTGTGAGTTAAAAAGGTCTACACTAAAAGAAAGACAACCATATATAGCTAAAACAGTAGTACTTTTTATTTACAAAATTATTCACAATATGTAAAGTTTCACAGAAACATATTTGCTTGCTACATCTGTTCAGCAGTTTTTTCTGTCCTACATTGCTGCAACCAAGTCAGTATATATGACTTTTGCACAAAATCTGCAAATTCCAGTTATGACCAGATTTTTTTTTCTTTTTTAAACCGTGACAGAAATTTCAAATCAGGTGTAATCATTTTGAACTTTTAAATTTGCTGTGCTTTCTAGCTTGTGGCTCAAAGGCTAGTTTAAATAAAGTAAACCATCTCATTTGGCATGCTTCTGAAATAAGGTTATCATAGGCCATCAGATCTCCTGCCCTGCACAGATGGACTGCACAAACGTGTAGATCCAACTTATGGGGCAGACTTATATGCAATTCCTGGTACCTCCTCATCTCTTCACTCTGTAAGGTGACTTAGGAAATAGAACCACTGGAAAGTAAACCCATCCAATACTGTAACAGAAATTATCCTGTTCTCTGAATAATTTACCTGTTGACAAACCCAATGACTGTTAGCCTTTCAATGACTTCAGGTAGCAGACAAACTTACCTGTTCATCTGCTTTACTTCTGGCACATTATTTAGTGACTTTTCTTGCCATTGAAATATTACATAACTTCTATTAACACTCATTTCCAGATATCATAGCCTTCTTTCCTCCAAATACTAGTTATATTATTTATCAAGCTTATGGCCTATTAGTCTTCAAGAACCGTGATTGCTGTAACCCCAGTGCTGAAGCATTTTCTGCTTGTCATATATGTCTCAATATTATTTTTTATAGTAGTGTGTAATATATCTTTCACCAGTGTTTATATTACTGATTTTTATTTTTAGTATTAGGTTTCATGAGCTGATGTTAGTTCCCCCAGCAACACTTTGCAGGTATATACTTTTAAACAGAATTGGAAAAGACTTTGCTTAATAGACTAGGCACAGGTCACCTTTAAGAAACAGGTTAGAAAAGGAATATAATGACATTTCCTCAAACTGTTTTGAGTAGTCCTACGATTTTTCAAAGACGGAATTGATAAACATTTTCAAGATCTTGCAGGTGGCTTGTTCTAAGGTTATGGTTTGTAGTATTCTATTCAATACTGGGTTGGATCCATGACTTATAAAGTGGTACAACAATCTCCCTGGATTGACTAAATTTGCTGTTTAGAACTAGAGGGGCTACAGAATATGCATTTCTCATTTGGGTAGCTACACACTGGTCTGAGTTTAAATCATTTCCATATAGGGTGTCCCTGTGTACACATGGAGTGTGTTTTGATATGGAAGAGTTTTAGAGGGTATCTTATAATAATGCTAACAGATTACACGCTATGGGTTACTCCTTGAGACTACTTGAGTTAACTGAGAGAAATGTGGACGTTTCTTCTTCTACACTGTGTACCTGAGGAACTCTAATGACATATTTGTAAATAGATACACTCCTCAGGTACATAATGCTGGACAAATACCTAAAACATTCAAATATTTTATTTGCAAATAATGCTTTGAAGAGTGAACACAATGGAATTGTTACGATTTCTTACAGGATCTCTCCTAGACTTCATGATAATATCTTGCTTTTAGTTAATTTTGCATTCCAGAAATTGAGTAGATGTCAACTGAAACTGTGGAGTGGGCTGTTTGCTTGAGGTGCTCTGTGTATGGCTGCTGGAATTTATTACAATTTCAGACAGCTAATGGCCAGATCAAGTATAGCTGAGTATATTTACACAGCCAAACCATCCAGGTATTTTTTTTGTCTATGATATCCTTACTTTTAGAAAAGTGAAAGCAATATTAAACACAGGCAAGAATATAAGGTACTTCGATGTATTGTGTGCATAATGAGTAGAAAATGTCCATAAAGCCCCAAAAATTAGCACTGCAATATCACCAAACAATGATTCCACAAAGCAGAATGCCAGTAAGTAGTTTCCTCCTTTATTAATCCATAGATTATTGGAAAAGGGGACATCCAAATTAAGTATCAGATCAGGAATAAATCAGGAATAAACTAGTTTTGATGCTGAACACATCTTCATAAGTATTAATTAGCCATAAGCTTGTACTGTCTAAATATAATACCAACAATGGCATCATCATAGATCACCCAAAATATGCATGAATTGTTTAAATTCAGTACCAACAATGACATAATCTTATAATGCCCAAAAGTGTTTGTAAACCCACAATGATGTCATAAACTAAACACACATGCATCAGTATTAATTCATCATATAAGTTTATAGGTTCATTGAGAGGTTGCTAGGTTATCAGCTCATGGGCCATTTTAAGCCTAGCCAAGCCTACCCCAGATTCAAATACAATACCAGCAATGAAGTGGTGTCTATTTGCCAAGAAATGTATATGAACTATTTAAATACAATATCAAAAATTACATTATCTTCAGTCACCCAAAAGTGTGTCTCAGCTATTTTGATACAATACCAACAATGACATCATATTTTGACACCAAAAACTGTATGTGAAACCACAATTATGTCATGAACCAAACTATTTCATCACTGTTGACTTTCCATAAATTTGAACTGTCTGGATATATTACCAACAAAGCCACCATCTTTGATTGACCAGAAATATATGTGAGCTATTTAAATTCAACAGAGCAACATCATAATCTTTTGAATGTCCAGCAAAGTGTGTAAATCCACAATGATGTCATAAACCACATTGTAAACAATAATAAAGTAGCACTTTGTAAAGATATATTTAACTCCTGGTGGAAATATGCCACCTAAAAGAATCATCTACTTTATTTCTTTACAGAAAATATGCATAGAGCAGATTTACTAACAAATAAAGCAAAGACTCAAGCAGGAAAGTGGACTATATGCCTCAACACATTTGATTTCCATATCTGTATACCTGGGCAAGAGTCACAAGGATTCTCTCCATCTGCACTAACTGGCCAGTGCAAATGAACAAAGTACAGAATCTCCATTTCAGGACATTGTAAGCCTGTACAGAGAAATACTTCATTAGCAAATCATTAACATGTCTTTGAATCAAACTTTGTACTATCAGAACTGCTTGCACTGGTGTTCTCCCTAATAGTCCCTGCCTCATGCTTGCAGATATTTCCCTATCTGTACAGACAGGCAGACAGACTGCCAGATGGATAGTTGCACATACAGACAAACACACACACACACACACATACACACACACACACACACACACACACACACACACACACACACACACACACACACACACACACACACACACACTTGTAATCCATTTATGCTGCACTGATGAGGCCCCCCCAAAAAAGAAAAAAAAGCTGAAACATGCATATCTACAGATAGCAGGGTTTTGTTTTATTGGTCTGAGTGTATCAATATAGATTTAAAAAGTAAAAAGTCATGTGCATTCAGAAGCGGTGTAGCTGAAACACTGGTATTTCCTTAAGGGATCATTTGCATAAATCCCGTGGGCATCCACTACAGGACATTTAAGGTATTACACAGTGAAGGCTCTAGCTTTGCTGGATCTTTGTTGTGGACTCTGCCACCTGTAAGGGACCTATAAAAACCTTATTAGTTGCAGCATAACAGGTGGTCCTAGACTGCACCTAGGGACCCCTGAAAAGATTAACAGCTGCTTTAAAAATGCTGCTATAGATAGGTTTTGAAGAATGCTGTATAGTAAGTACACTGGCCTAATGCTCACTTTCTTCAATGTTAATTAATAAGGAGTTTACAGGTTTGGGTTATGTAGAGGAATGATAGTCTTGAATGTTCAAAGCTAATTATTAGACGTGGGCCAGAAGACTAGTGAGAAACCTACCTCAGTTTCCATAGAGCACTACATGGTTAAGTGACTTACTCAGAGTCACATACCATGCAAATGGAGGCTGAGGGAAGCAGGTGGTTAACAGCACATAGCCTTAAAGGAGAACCACACCCACAGACTCAAAAAGCTTGTTTATTTCATCATGGTTTGGTGTTTCCTACATTTTAACACCACTCTGGGACTATTTACATGTTTTTAAATATTTTTATACATAATTTCTGAGTCTGACCACATGGGGTTTGGCACCTTGAAGTAATTCTGATTGTTTAGTCTGCCTCTAGGTATCCCACAATGCAGTGCTAGTCTGCAAAATGTTACATGATGCAGGCCTCTTACTTCCTAAAGCTCATGTCACTGCATTGATTTTACATGTATACACTGCTGTCTTTCAATCATTTTTAAGTAACATTTCATGCCATTCAGTAACTACTTAAAACGCAACAGTGCAAATACCACAAAACAGACAAAGTACTTTTTAACTGCTGCTTCTTTTTTAGAATGGCTAAACTGAAGTCTTTTGTAAAGACTGAATTGTACTACTTTGTCTCATCTCCCATCCCCCTTCACACCTAACTTCCCTAGCTGTCATAGTGCTAAGTGTAATTTGAGCTGACAGCAGGAGACTTGACTCATGTACTGTTTCCTTGTTCTGGCCTTTACACTCTGTATGGTTAGGGGAAGGACCAGGAAGCTGTAACATCACAGCACGGGTGGATTTTTAGAATGGCCATGATGATGTCAGTTTGGGGAGGGAATTGGCCAGAAAATTACCTGTATTCAGTGGCCTTGATGACATCAATGAACTGGAGATTTTTTCAGGGCGGGATAAAAGTGTTTTGAAAGTGAAACCACCACAGTACAGTAAGCAGTAAGGTACTGTTTTAGTGGACAGAAACAGTCAATTTAAAATATTTTAAATGCTGTGTTGTTTATTCATAGCAGGGACAATAAATAGGGGAAAAAGGACAAAGAACCTGAGCATTTAATAATAGAATCCAGTTGTTGTTCTTTAATCTTCTGTACTGACTACCAGACTGTGATAAGACAGGAGAAATTTCAAAGTAAATAGACTTTCTGGAGAGCAAAGGGTGATTGACTTTAGAAAAAAAAAGTCAATGATGTGAAAGGAGAATAATGTTATTTTATTTCTTTTATTTCAACTTACTTTGAGAAACTACAATGTCTACACTACAATAAGGAATTATATCAGATGATGGTATAATACAAATGTCAGCAATAATAGCATAGAATGTAATTTTTGGTGTACTTTATGTCTTGTATAGTTTTGTATAATTTATTGTATAAGTTTTGTATAATCTCTATATGTAGAGCATTTCTCCCCAGGCTTCAGTTGAAAATGGGTCTTACCCTAGTCAGACTGTCCCAGTATACAAATGTAAAATAAAATGTAAAATAAAATGAATAAATAAATAAAATAATGCTTTGTTGATGGGTTAATTCCTCTATGCCAATAAATTCTTTACAGGGAAGATCCAAGGTGGTATTCAAAATGACTACACGAAATTTGGGCAGAGCACCGAAAATTTCTCCAAGGCCAACTTCATGCTTCTTAAGACAGAAGAGGCTAACTTCATGACACCCATGCAGATGGACAATACAGTTACAACTGCTGAATCCTACACAAATGCACTCGATAAGCACTTACACAAGTGCATGGATTGTGCTATCTCAAACAGAACCAAGACGCTATCCTCCAAAAAAAAGAAAGCCAATCTGATAGTCCCCTGCTATAAACAAACTCTACAACAGAAGGAAGAAACTGTTGCAAAAGAGAGTAAAATCCCATGAGTAGAGGAGCTCCCTGGTCAGCCTCAGTAAGAAGCTGAGATCCCTTATAAGATCCTCCAAAGCTAGTTATGAAAACAAAATCGCCACTAATTTTAAGGGCAACCAGAAAGCATTCTGTAGCTCTATCAAGAATCTCAATGGCCCTAAAGGGCCCATATTTATACAGGAAGAACACAGAGTCCCTGCAATCACATCTATGCAGTTAAAAGCTGCATTCTCTAAAACCAAAAATACAGCATCCATGGGACCGGACAACATCCCAGGCTGTGTTTTACATGAACTTCAGAATGAACTGGCTCTTCACCTAAAAACCATGTTCAATCACAGTCTCACATCAGACTTTGTGCCCACTGAATGGCACACAGCAACAGTTATCCCATTCCACGAAGGGGGTTGCCACCACTGATCCTGGGAACTATCGCCCTATTAGCCTGACAAGCCTGGTCTGCAAGGCCATGGAATGTATCATCATGGAACTCATAAACAAAGACATTGGTAACCTCCAAACTCTGGACCCCATCCAGTTCGGGTTTGTGAAAGGCAGATCATGCCTTCTGAACCTAATTGACTTCTTTGAGGCAGTCACCAAAGCTGTAGACAAGGGTAAGGTGGTTCACACAGCCTATCTTGACCTCACCAAGGTGTTCAACACCATCCCCCATTCTGAAATTATAGCTAAACTCCCTAAACTAGGTATAAATCCCTACGTCACAAGATGGGTTGTCAGCTGGCTCACTGACTGTAAAAGTTGCTAACTCCAAATCTGACTTCAAACCATTGACAAGTGGAGTGCCACAGGGTTCAGTCCTGGGACCTCTCCTGCTTGGTATCTACTTCTCTGAAGTACAGGCTAACACAGAAGGCCTCTGGCTAACTAAGTTCACAGATGACTGCAAACTAGGAACCATAGTTGAGTCCCCAAATGATGTGGACATCCTACAGAAGGGCCTCACTGAGACAGATCCCTGGTGTCAGGAGACATGGCTTCAAGCTCAATGCCAAAAAGTGCATTGTCATCCCCTTTGGTAAAAACTCTGTACCCATGAACTACCACATAAACGGCAGTCTAGTTAATGCCAAATGTGTGATAAGAGACCTTGGGACCCAGGTGGACAGTAGGGTCTCCTTTGATAATCACATCGCCGCATTAGTCAGGAAATCCTTCTATGTGGCACACCTCATCACAAAAGGGTTCTCGTCCAGGAAAAAAGAGGTCATTGTTCCCCTCTACTCGGCACTCATTAGACCCATTATAGAGTACAATGCCCTTTTGGAATGTACCTCAAAAGACATCTGCAGCAGCTGAAAAGGCCATAGAAGTACCTCACAAATAGGATTACTGGCCTCAAACAGATGTCCTACACTGATCGTCTCAAAAAACTTCAGCTTTACTCTGTAGCATATCACCTACTCTGAGGAGATCTCTGTCTAACATATAAAGCGATGTTAAACCCAGAGCTGTTGGACATACCACACCTAAAGAAATCCCAATCCCTCTGAGCTACATGTTCTAGGGACCTAAACCTTGTCACCACAATAAACAGGACATGCTGGAGGGATCGATTCCTATCCCAGAGACTTCCTATACTCTGGAACAAGTTACCCATCTATGTCAAGCAAAGTTCTTCATTAGCATTCTTCAAGACAAATCTTGATGAGTTGATGGGAGATAGGAAATACACCCCTGGGATCACTTCTGTGGCACTCCTTGACAGGGACACAGGGAATTAACTTTCTTGGGTGGCGTAGGCCATGGAAACTTGTTGACTAGGCTTACTTAGGCCCTTGGGATGATAGCCTAGTACCTACCTATGAACCTACGAACCTATGAACTTCCCTTATCTTTTGCAGGGCCAGGACAGTGAGAAACTTCCCCTACCCTTTGTAGTGAGGTGTTTTCTCTTCCCATGGGATGTACCAGAGGGCTGCTGCAGGACAGGAGCCTGAAAGGAGAGGGTGAGAGAAGGAGATCTGAAAGTTGATCAGTGGAGAGATACTCAATTTTCACAGCATACTCGAATATCTTAATAGATTCATAGATTCATAGACTGTTGCTAGGCAAATGACAAATGTTTCCTTTCTAGGCCTAGCCAAGATTTCCTGAAAGAATAATGATGTCTTAGATCCAAACAGGACATTGAGGGCTAGCTATTTATAAGCTACCTCTGTCCATAAGGGTCATAGGTGCCAGGCCCCATGTACATGTCTTATTCTCCATCCATTGGTCTTGGTTGCACTTAAATTGGGTAGTAGACAAACTCAGCTTCACATGAATGGGAAGCCTGTTCCATAGGAGAAGCAGTCTCTGGGACACATATCTGTCTCTCCAGCATGTTCTGTTTAAGTCACAGACAAAATTCAGGTCCTAGATCTGTATAGTTACTGTGACATGATTTCAGTGCAATGACAGCATTCTCTCTATATCAGGGTTTAGCACCTATCATGTCTTCAGACCCATGGGAAACTGTAGAAGAGTATGTGTATTTGTTAGAAACACAATTACTTGACATCATATTACCCACAGCCCTAACGTGGAGCTCATGGAGATCCAAATCACCCATACCAAATCTAACTATTACTTCACTAATAACTACAGATCTCCATAAATATAGCCCAGAGATCATAAAAGTTACATCAGCACCATTGAGGCATTAACTATCAAATCAGATATCTTCCTACTAGGGGACTTTAATTACCCAAGCATTGACTAGCACACTTGTACCTCTAAAATAATTACTGTCAGGGTTTCCTAGACTTCATTAATACCAATGAAGAAGAGATAACTGCAAAACTACCCAATAGAGATATTAATACCTTTCACCTGGTCTCCTGCCTGCACCGCACCCTACAGCTCCTTATCCCTTTTTAAGTCTGACCGCAGATCAGTAATGTTCTCTGCCAGGTGTAATAGTACCTCCCCACCACCAAATGAGACCATCTTTAGGAACTTCTCCAAGGCAAATCTACTTCAGCTTGTAGAAGACCTATACAAAATTGTCCAAATCCCCTACAAATTGACCCATCTGAGAGAGCTGCTGCATTCACCCCTGACTTTTACCAGCCTCCGAACAGTAGCATAGAAATGTCAGTACCCTTCCACCAAAACTATAACTGTGAATTCAAGAATAAACCTCTCTGGTGGAGCTCCCATATTGATAAACTGCGCAACAAAAGAAGGTAAATAATGAAAAGTTGCAAGAAATTCAAATCTCCCTACCACAAAACCACATAAAACATGCCAGAAAGGAACTTAAAACACTATTAGAAAATGTAAATCATAGTATAATTTAAGGTTGCTGCAAATTCCAAAAGGAACTACAAATACTTCATTTATGTCAGAAAATTAAGGGATATTGTTCAGCACTGCACTGAGCTCATCCATAATAATAATAATAATAATAATAATAATAATAATAATAATAATAATAACCCATTTTCTGACTATAAGGATATATCTAACATATTAGCAAATAGATTTAGTGCTAATTTTACATCCCCTACCCACATGTTTGCTAGTACTATCACTGAGGATTTAGTGTGTCCTGTAATTATCTTGGACCAAGTCTTAGAATCCCTCTCAAAGGCTAAAAATAATGTTTGCATGGGACCAGATAACATGGCAGACTGCATTCTCATCAATGCCAAGTATGCACTAAATGAAACTATTCAGCCTCGGCCTAGCTACAGGGTTTGTTCATGATGCCTGGAGAGCAATCACTGTGACTCCCCTGCACAAGGGTGGCCCCTCTATAAACCTGAGTAATTATAGACTCATCAGCCTCACTAGCTTTATGTGCAAAGCCATGGAGCATATCATGGTAGAACTCATTTATGCAGATGTAGGCAACTTAACTGATCTAGAGCCCAGTTAGTATAGTTTTGTGAAAGGCATGTCCTGTCTGCTGACAATATTAAGCTTCTTTGAAAAGGTTACAAGGGACAGTGGTCATTCTTTGCACCCTGCTTATTTCAGCCTGGCCAAGGCTTTTGACACATCCCACATGCTGGCAGTATTGAAAAATTAGAAAAGCTTAATGTAAATTCTTTCTGCTGAAATCTAAATTTGCTATTCACCAGATCCCAGGTTGTGAGAGTTGATGGTTCTCTACTTAAAAGCAATGTTGTAGCTAGGGGGGGGGGGTGCTACAAGGGTCAGTTCTGGGCCTCCTCCTGTTTGACATTTATTATGCAGACATCCAAGGGAATATTTTAGAAGTGTGGTTGACCAAGTTTGCTGATGACTACAAACTGGGAATAGTTTTCACGTACTGCCCAAATTGGGAGGGGAGCACTATTTTAACTTTGTCTGCTTAAAGGTGTACGTGGCTAGGTATCTTATGATCCACATGATTGCTTACTATAGTATGTTTCTATGTACAAATGATGAGATGTTATAAATGTTGTGACAATGGAGCTGTCACAAATGCATATTATTATGATCCAGGATGGTGCTTTGGAAGGCACTGTGTTATAAAATTAGTGCCTGAAGATTAACCTGCTGGCAAATTTCTGCTTTCATGGTTGGAGGGTATAACTGATGGGGATAGTAAAATCAAAGATACAGAGGCAAAACTGGAAGTGTTTTTGTTACACACACATGCTAGAGATAAGCTGGCAGCAAAAAAAGCATCTGTTCTTTCTAATAAAGATGCTTGCTGTTCTGAAAAGAAAAAAAAAAAAGAGTTGGTGGATGTTTTCAGAAAGACTCTATTGTGCAAGGTATGTTGATAAAAAATTGCCTGTGTTTCAGATTGCTACTAAAGTGGATGAACCCATATATAAATACACTGCTTGGGAATGACATAGTTTTTTCTTAGGTTTTGCCCCTAAGGATATACAAACTTTTGTATATATTGAAAAAGAGTATTTTGCGAACTCACATTTGAATTGTTTGACTTAGCAGAAAAATGTTATTCTCTTTTTGATGCTATATCCTTTGTATTCCATGGAAATATATTTCTTGTCAAAATCTTAGTTTAAAAAAGAAAAATAAATATGCAGTTTCAAATGTTAGATATATCTGAAGATTAATTAGAAGTGTTTCTGCTGTCTATTCTTAAAAAGTACATGACACTCAAAAAAACTTTGAATGAACAGTAGCTTTGGAATGGAGGCTGGGGTGTATGGATAACTATAAAAATAAATGGCAGTAGAATCTTTCATAAATGCATGCCCCAACTGTCATTATTGTAAATGGTAAGTGGGGTATGGCTAAACACTTGTAGAAACCTAAAACTCGTTACTATTATGCAATGGACAATCATTTAAACCATAACTGTCCTAAAATGAGATGTTTTCAGTGTAGTGAATTAGGGCATTCCTCAAAAGACTTAAAAATGTCATGTAGAAAATTTGAACATGAGAGACAATATTAGTTTGAGTGTGCCGATATCCTTGACTTAACTAATGAACACAATGCTGATGATACTGGATTATGTATGGGTTAAAAGGCAAGGAAAACAATGCATGAAAAAATATATTATGGTAAAACATCATGACTTTTCAACAGATATAATGGGATATGATAAAAAAAGAAAGAGATAATTCTAGCCCTGTTCATCCCACAGTGATAGTTTCACTGCATATGCATGCCAAGAGATGCCATGCTACAGTTCCCAGCTTGCTCCCACTGCTTGCATAGGCCCTACATATTAGAAGAGTATCACAGTTCATTTATCAACATGACACAGTTCGTAATCGACAACAAGCTGTTCTCTGGCAAGAATCCCTCTCACCCCTCCTACCAGTTAACTTAGGGGTCCCCCAAGGCTTCATTCTTGGTCCCCTTCTCTTCTCCCTATTTACCAATCACCTGCACTCTGCCACCCTACAAGCCAGAATCATTCAATATGCTGATGACTCCACTCTGATTTGATCTGCCTCATCCCTTAACGACCTTTAAGCTATCACCCAAGACACCTTCCTATCTGTTGAAAAATGTCTAACCAACTCCCGACTCTTACTAAATCCCAATAAAATTAAACTTATGCTTTTCTGCCCTACCAGAAACCCTCCTCCCACAGCAAACTTTCACATCTTCTCTATGAACCAAACCTCAATTACTCCTACCCCCCATTAGGTGTTATTTTCGACAATAACCTAAACTTTGACCTCCACATAGATCAAACCATTAAAAAAGCACACAAAAAACTTGGTCTCCTTTACAGGCATAGACAATATCTAACTAAAAATTCAAAAAGTAGAATTGCTAGAACACAACTACTATCAACACTTTTATACATGTCTCCTATCCTAACAAACCTCCATAAAAACAACCTCACCAAGCTTGAAACTTGCTATAACAAAATCTCCAAATTTGCCACAGGGGCCCACTACAAATCTCACCACTGTCAATCCCTCAAGCAACTGGACTGGCTAGAGCTCCCACTCTTACTTCAATTTAATCAACTAACCTTAGCCCACAAAATCCTCCACCATCTAGAAAAAATTCCAGTTCTTAAAAACCTAATCCAGCCATACGTAGCATCCAGATCCCTTCGCTCAAACAACAATCTACTCCTCCAAGTCACTAAAGTAAAACACTTAGGAGGTGAAGCTCTATTCTCCTACTATATCTCCAAACTCTGGAACTCTCTACTTACCCCAATCATTAATGTCTCCTCACCTATACAGTTTAAAAGACTCCTAAAAACCCACCTTACAAACTCCTGGCTATGCACCTGCCATACCCCAGGTTAGACTCATACCACCCCCTTACATCCCTCACTTCTACTCTAGAACTTTTCCTAAAGCATTTCCAGACTCCTACCACCCCCTTACATCCCTCACTTCCACTCTAGACCTTTTCCTAAAACATTAATGCCTATACTACTTATATCTCATCCTCTCTATTCTCCCTTACTTAAAAAAACCCTAAAATGAACTAAGTACAACTCCTCAGAAAGTATTTCATTTATGTGATCTTCTTTGCTGCATATAGTCATAGAAAAATGTCTTACTCAATTCCTTGCTTGCCTAATTATTAACTAAAGCAAATTCTTTGTTTATATTAGAATAGTATCAACTCAATGTTTTTTTCTAATATGCTATGCTGTAACTATACACTGTACTGTCTATGCTGTATTGTATTGCATGATTTTGAGGAACTTTTCTCCCCGAGCCTCCACTGAAAAAGGACACATGTCCAGATGGACTTTCCCGGTTAACAAATGTAAAATAAATAAATAAAATAAATCATTTATAATTTGTTAATGCAAATATAGGAAATATTCCATAATTTTTACAATGTTCTGCAAATATTGTTGAGTTGCTCAAGCTCTGTACATTGTTTAGTACTGTTTTCACTGTGGATACCTACTAGCTCCCATCTGCTTGCAGATGTGATCTTGCTTCTTAACACAAAACGTACTGTTTAATAGATATTATTTTGACTATTAGAATAACATTAATATTAATAAAATGTACATCAAATAGTTATATGTCAGAGTGCATTTTTATTATCCAAGCATATTTGTATATTTTTTTCTTCAAATAATCACTGCATTCACTGCCCCTAAACATATATTGATCCCTTGCACAACAAAACATTCCTACAATATTATTCTTGATACTGGAATACCACTAATATGAATATCTTCTGTCTGAAATAAACATGCCAGTGGGTGTCTTCATGTTAGCTATCACATTATACTGTTATGTTTTTGTAGCAACCACTGCTTATATGGACCCCTTGACCCCACATCATAGTATCACACACTATGTTTTACTTATTAAAGGAATTATGGAAAATATTATCTAGTTCATAATTTTTCTCTCTTTGGTGATTCCAGCCATGTATATCCCGCAGTGATCATTTCACTGCACATACCTACCATACCATACCAGCTTGCAGATGTCAACTTGCTCCCTAACTCAGGTGCTATTTATGAAATATTAGTTATCAATATTAGAAAATTATTAATATTAATAACTTGTACCTAAAACAAACAAGTATATATCTGGAAATCTTCATCTTACACAACAGCTCTTATTGTTATTTTTATGTCTAGCAGCAAAAGCTTTCACAAGCCCACCACGTAACTCTTTCACAACCCATATTTGCATGATTAATGAACAGATAGAAATATTTCATAATTTCCAGAAATGTCTGTAAACATATTTCAAGTTCTCTAGTCATGCACATGCCACAGTGATGGTTTCCCTGTTTACATGCACCAAAACATGCCACCTTCCACATACCTTCTTGTTTCTTAATGTTGATGGTATAATTCTTGAGATATTGCTAGTAATATGCAATATAGCTAATATTCATAACTGCATAGAAAAAAAACAATACTGTATAGCAGAGGATGTATGCATGATATCTACCTCCTCTTTATGTCATTTGTTATTATTACTCTGTGCATACATGGTTGCATATTTAGACTCTTCTGTCAATTCTACTATTGATTTATTAAAGCAAACATGATGAAATATGGCATTTTCAACAGGTTTTTACAAACAGCTTTTTCCATAGGCTGCAGTAATAATCATCAATATTTCATGGGTAGTACACTTCATGCAGCATCTTTCACAGCACTGATGGACTAAAGCAGGTACATTTGGGTATAAGGACATATATCAATCTTTACTGCTATAATGACCATTCTTGCAAACCTTCTGGAGTGGAGTTGTGATAGGTAAGAATCAGCACTGAAAATAACTGAAGACATCATCATTTAAATTTGTACTACTGAATAATGATAATAATAACAACAATACACACATTCCTAGTGACGTTGGTAATACTGGAGTAAAGCTGTAACACAAAGTAAGAAGATGTGGCAGCAAAATGTGTGGCAACATTTTAAACTGTTGTAAAAAACATAAAATGCTATAAGCAACATAGCATGAAGGTACAGCAATAAAATCAGCAGAGAGTAGTGATCAAACGAATTAATAAATACATAAATAAGAGCCACAGTAACATATTTCACCTCATCGCTGTCATACAAATATCCTGCAATTCATTGCACACACAAAAACCAAGAACGAACACAACATCCTCTTAGCTCAAGAATCAGTGGGATAAAGAGCCAAAATCAGGAAAGATTTTAACTGTTCCACTTATGCTTGGAAGGTTGCTAAAATAACAGAATTTACACTAATGTGCATTTTCTGAAGGATATGAAATCTGAAGCTCAAATGTCTGTGATTATTTAGTGACTGCAATCCACAACAATTTGTCAGAAAGATGTAAATTTTACGAGGAAAAAACAAAAAAATCTGAGGCAAAATAAGGGACCGTCAAAAGCTATAGCATTCATCAATTTCTGTCACAGTAATACACACACACACACACACACACACACACACACACACACACACACACACACACGCACACACACACACACACACACACACACGCACACACACACACACACACACAAATTATACATAGTCATTTACTTTTAATATTTCAACAGCTCCTTATGTCAGCTTTTTCCAGCAATCTTTGGTACTGTCAACTCTAATAATGATTTATACAGTGTGCTGGACAAACTATAATATCTAATGCAAAAGATCAGAAATCTCTTAGTGCTTTCACTTGCTATGAAACGGAAAAAAATGAATATAAATATATCAGAAGACTAATGGCATATTTCTACACATTCCAGTCAAGATATTTTGTCAGAAAGACGTAAATTTTATGAGGAAAAAACAAAAAATCTGAGACAAAATAAGGGACTGTCAAAAGCTATAGCACTCATCAATTTCTGTCTCAGTAATACACACACACACACACACACACACACACACACACCACAAATTAAACATAGTCATTTACTTTTAATATTTCAACAGCTCCTTATGTTCAGCTTTTTCCAGCAATCTTCGGTACTGCCAACTCTAATAATGATTTATACTGTATGCTGGACAAACTGTAATATCTAATGCAAAACATCAGAAACCTCTTAGCGCTTTCACTTGCTATAAAATGGAAAAAAAATAATATAAATGTATCAGAAGGCTCCTTTAATTATACTGATATGGACCTGAATAGGGAAACAGCATTACACATCTCTACAGATTCCAGTCAAGACATTTTGCATAATGGATCAAAATGCAGAGATTTGATTGGATGATGCAATCAGAGGGGCTGTATGTCTAACAGCAAACTAGATGGCTGGAGAACAGTAACCACCTGAATGTCAGGACACTAGATGAACACTTCAATTACTTTATTTAAAACTTTTACTTAAAAAGATAACAGATGTTTCAGTTTGAATGCAAATGAATATGTAAATACAAGTCTCCAATTGTAAGCAAAAAGTAAAAAAACGGCAAACTGGAAGATCAGTGGTATGCCTACAATATAGACACAATGAGATCCGAATGGAGAGTTTATAAACCATCATAAATCAGCAAAGGAGAGTAATATTGCTGGAAATTAATTCATCCTCAAGACTTGGTGAGTACCTTCATGAGGTGGACCTTGTTTTTCACAAAATTTCACCAAAATGATACTGATATATAGACTGTATTTCATATAGCATATATTATGGACACTAGTAGGTTAAAAAAAACAGAGCTGGGTGCACAAGAACCAGGATAAAAATGTGCCCAGTTCTGAGGGGTGCACTGATGCCAGGAATGAAAAAAATTACAGTGTACACTCCTCAAGATACAGAAACATCCCTACAATGGGGCCAGGCCTGGCCCAGGGTGAGGATGGTCCCCCTGTTGTAGAAACAAGTAGTAGTCCACAAAAATCACAAAAAATGATAGGACAGAAAAGAGCCATAAAGATAATAAGAATGGACTATTGAGGATAAGAAAGAAATTACGATGTAGTGTTACTATTATGCAAGAAGCCCAGAATTTCCACACAGAAGATACACAAAAAGATTAAGAGAGAAATAACAGGAAAGAAAAATACTTGCATAAAAAAAAAAAAAACTGTCAGAAGCTTCAAGTAAAAAAAAAAATTAGTTCATTGATACAACAGATTTGTGAAAAACATTAGATATACCAAGAAACCTTGGGCGATTTGAAGAAAGAAGCAACTCAGGAAGTGCAAAAATATAAAGAACAAAATCTAGAGATTTTCGAAAGGTATAAAAAAGAAATTTGGACATGGGAAAGAAAAATAGTACAATATTTATGCAAAGGAAAGAGCCAAATTAATCAATAAAAAAGCAGCCCCAACGGTATTCAAAGAGAAATACTGGCAAAGGCATCCAGATATGGAAAATTTCACAATTCAAAAAAATAAGATCACAAAGAGGGAATGTAGAACAGAAGATTAGTAAAGTAGAAGTTAAAAAATAGAAGCTGAAGTTACGGAATACCTGCAAAGTGACAGATTTAGTGTAGAAAGTCTACCACAGCTTATGTCACAACATGATGGAACAATGAGTCCCCAAAGTAAGGAGAAACAGGTGGAGCGGGAGACATCTGAAGAAGAAATATGGACATGGGAAAGAGAAAGCTATTTGGTATGGTGCAATTTTTATGCAAAGGAGAAAGAAAAACTAATTGATACAAAAAGAGCAGCACCAAAGATACTTGAAGAGAAATACAGGCAAAGGCATCCAGACATGAAACATTTTACAATACAAAAATAAGTAAACAGAGGAAAAGTAGAACAGGGATTAGTAATGAAGAAGTTAAAGAAATAGAAACTGAGGTTATGAATTACCTGTGAAGTGAAGGAATTAGTGTAGAAAACTTAACTCAGCCAACATCGCAGCAGGATAGAGCAATGCACACCCAAATTAAGGAGAAACCAATGGAGCAGGAAGCATCTGATCAGTTGCCATATGAAGATACTTTGGATCCTTCTGCAGGAAACCAGTACAAATGTCCAGTTTGAGTTGGACAGCAAGGGAAGGAACAGGAAACTGTGGCAACTCTGGGTGATAGGTCATTGACTTCCCATACAAAAGAGCAATGAATGACACAGGATGAAACTGAAGAGAACGTGGCACAGGATTATGCTCTCGATCATTCTATATAATGCCCGAAGGAAATGGAGAACAAAGAATATGCCCTTAGTTTAGAAAAAAATGACCTAAGAAAAGAGTTGCTTGATTTAATAGAGCTGGGCATACATATTAAGATCAATGAAAGAAATAGACTACAGAAGGTGTATAAAACCCCAAAAGTTAGAAGTTTGATAAAACAAATGAACACAGTAATTAGGACTATCCATAGAGATTTATGCACTATAACAGAAGTAAATTGGATATATTACTGTGCAGATAAATCAGTAACAGATTCATAGGTTCATAGGTGTGTACTAGGCTAATGGCCTTGGAACTTTTACAAGCCTAGCCCAAAAAAATTGCCCAGGCACCGTGCCACCAGATGTTAGTTCACAGTGCCCCTATCCAGTAGGCAACTGGAATGATCCCTGGAGTGAAGTTTCTGTTACCTATCCACTCGTCAAGATTTCTCTTGAAGAGGGCCAGTGAGATGCTCTGCTTGACATAAATGGTAAGCATATTCCAGAGTATGGGCAGTCTTTGGGAGATGAACCTGTCCCTCCAGCATGTTCTGTTAATTGTGGTAATGAGGTTGTGATCTCTGGAGTGTGTGGCACGGGGAGATTGGGATTTCTTTAGGTGTAGCATTTTAAGTAGGGCTGGATCAGACATGGCTTTGTAAGTCAAGCAGAGATCACCTATAAGTAGACGATAAGACAATGAGAACAGTTGGAGTTTCTTGAGTCTGTCCATGTGGGACATGTGTTTAAGGTCTAGGATCCTTTTTGTGAAGTTCTTTTGTTGCCTGTTCACCTGTTATAGGTGTCTGGTCAGGTACATGCCAAAAGGGGTGTTATATTCAATGATTGGTCTAATGAGGGATGACTAAAGAGGGTTGATGACCTATTTCTTCCTGGATGCGAAGCCTTTTCTTATAAGATGTGGCACATAGAAGGACTTTCTGACCACAGTGGCAATGTGGCGGTCAAAGGTGAGGTGGCTGCCGACCTGGGTGCCCAGATCTCTTATGACCCCTTCAGTGTTCAGTGGGCTCCCATCAATGTGGTAATTCGTGGGAACTGAGTTTTTTCCAAAGGGAATGATAATGCATTTTTGGTGTTAAGCTTCAGGCCATGATTCTGACACCAGTCATTGGTCTCAGAGAGGCCCTTTTGTAGGATGTCTGCATTACTTGGGGAGTTGATAATGACTCCTAACTTGCAGTCATCAGTGAACTTGGTCAGCCAGAGTCCTTCTGTGTTGGCCTGGAATGAGAAGTAGATGCCAAACAGGAGAGGGCCCAGGACCGAGCCCTGTGTGACCCAACTTATGGCTGGTCGACAGTCTGACTTGGAATCTGCAACTTTCACTCTGTGGATCCTGTCTGTGAGCCAATTTGCAACCCACATAGTGATGTAAGGATTGATGCCTATTTGGTGAGTTTATCAATGATACCCGAGTGGGGAATGGTATCAAACGCCTTGGCCAGGTCAAGGTAGGCTGTATGCACTGCTTTACTCTCATCCGCAGCCTTGGTGACTGTCTTGAAGAAGTCAACCAGGTTCAGCAGGCAGACTCTCCCCTGGACAAAGCCAAACTGTGTGGGGTCAAGAGTTTGGATATTCCCTGTATTTTTATTAAGCAGATCCATGATGATGCACTCCATAGCTTTGCATACCAGACTCGTCAGGCTAATGGGGTGATAGTTCCCAGGGTCTGTAGTTGCTCCCCCTGTATGAAGCAGAATGACTGTAGCAGTGCGCCATTTGTTAGGGACATAGCCTGAGGTAAGGCTGTGATTGAACAGGCCCACAGATGTGAAGCCAGTTCATTTTGTAGCTCATGTAGGATGGAGCCAGGGATATCATCAGGTCCCATGGACACTGTATTCTTGACTTTGGACAATGCAGGTTTTACCTGTGCTGCAGAAATAGTGGGTACCAGGCTTTCTTCTGGTATTGTGATAGGGCCCTTGGGTGGGGAGAAGGGGGTGAAGTTGGCACTGAATCTGCCGGCCAGTATGTTGGCTATATCTGTTGGCTCAATATAGAAGGTGCCATTGTGCAATAACTCAGAGTAAATCTGGGCATTGCCTTTGAGGTTTTTTTATAGCTATAGAAGGCTTTGTGGTTGTTTATGGTGTCAGCCGCAATTCTGCCTTCATAGCTGGATTTAGAGGATTTGATAAGGAAATTCAGCTTTTTGTTGAGACTGATAAGGAAGGTTTCCAGTCTTGTGACTTCATTTTTTTCTGCAACAGTTTCTTCCTTCTGTTGTAGAGTTTATTGATGACTGGGGACCACCAGATTGGCTTCCTTTTTTGGAGGAGAGCATCTTAGTTCTATTTGGTATGGCAAGGTCCATCCATTTGTTTACATGCTTGTACAGTGCAATGGTGTATGATTTGGCAGTCATACAGCTATTTTTCATTGGCATGGGTGCCGAGAAGTTAGCCATCTCTGTTTTTAGGAGCCCAAAGTCAGCTTTAGAGAAGTTTTTCAGGGTGGTCACCTTAGCGGGGGGTGTAGGTGAGATGGATATTTCCATGGTGATCAGTTTGTGGTCAGATTTAACCAGGGAGGAATTGACTATAGGTGTGGAGCAATGGTCTCCCATGTTGATGATAACCAGGTTGAGGATGTTGCTTCCTCTAGTGGGGGTCAGAATGAGATGGTCCAGGACATCGGAATTGATAAATTCCAGAAAATATTGGGCCTGTACATTAGTAATTGAATAGTTTTCCCACTTGATGGAAAGGTAGTTGAAATCACCAAGTATGAAAGTATTGGGCTGGACCTTGATAGATTCCAGGGTACTTAGGAACTTGGAGTGAGAGTCTAGGGACATGTTTGGGGTTCTGTAGCAGGCTATGACTTGCATCACTGTCTTACTCAGTGTTAGTTGTACCTGAAGTATCTCAGATGCATTATGCTGGGTGACCAGCCTAGAGGTATGCATATCCTTTACAAATATGGAGACACTACCGCCTTTGGAGCTTCCGGCCATAGTCTGGGGCCAAAAGGTATGGTATGAGTTGTAGCCTGGGAGCACAGGGTTGCTTTCTGCCTCTTTAAGCCAGGTCTCTGTTACAGCACAGATGTTGACATTCTCCATTTTGAGGAGAGCTTGGAGCGAGTGCATCTTGAGATTTAGACTTCTAGCATTGAGCAGCATGACCCTCAGATTGCATTTGTTTGTAGCTGTTACAGTAGAATTTTGTTGTTTGGAACACTGTCTAAACAAGGCACTATAGGGGTGACTAGAGCCTTAGACAGTACCTGGAATCCCAGGGTGACAGATGCAGGTCATCTCTGGCAAAGCATTGAGGTCTGTCGACCATGTCATCCCAGGCAGACAGATAATGGATCCCCTTAGAATGACACCAGAAACTTAGCCAATTGTTGAAGTCAATAATTTTCTGCTCATACTGTGGTATAATTCTGGGTGAAGGCAGAATTCTGCTCAGGGCTAGGGTCATACCTGCCTGAGCCACATAATCTAAGAGTTCCATCACAACTCTTTTCATGTAGTCCAGGGATGTACGTCTCAGCTCATTCACACCCACATGGACAATGACTGAGTCATATTTGTACTTGTTGTGGAGTGACCTGAGTGCATGTGTTATGTGATGGATCCTGGCACCTGATATACAACTGACTGTCACCTTCTCCTTATTCAGCCTAGTGAGTGGGACATCAGTGTGCCTCACAATTGAGTCTTCTATGATTAGTACATTGGGCAAAGTGTTTTGCCTTAAGAACTTGGGTTAAGGGGCACACTGTGGGGGTGAACTATGTGTTCTGGGGCTGATGTTGTGTTGTGGTGGTTGAGTGTGTTTCTGTCACGGGGGAGTCTCTGTTGTTTGGGTAAATTTTTATTGAGACCCCCCCCCCCCCCTGCAAAGGTGCCTGTATGGTTTGTGTTTTTATGTGTGGGCTGTGATGGTTGGTGTTTTGGAGGGCTGTGTGTTCTATGTAGTGAGTTGCAGGTGTTGACCTTCTACTCTTGACCAGTTAGTCCGGTCCTTGGTTGGAGTATGCACTGCTTCCAGTTTGGTTATTTAAGTGCATCTCTCAAAGGTATGCATGTTGGGAGGTAAGAGGAGGTTCATAGGTGTGTACTAGGCTAATGGCTCTTGAGCCAATATAAGACTAACCCGAGAAATTCCCTGGCATCATGCCGCCCAAAGTTAGTTCCCGTGCCCCTGTCAAGCAAGGCCACTGAAGTGGTCCCCGGGGTGAACTGCCACCCAAAGTTAATTTCCTGTGCCCCTGTCAAGCAGGGTCATTGAAGTGATCCCTGGGCTGAACATCCTATTGCTCATCCACTCATCAAGATTTCTCTTGAAGAGGGCCAGTGAAGTGCTGTGCTTCACGTGAATGGGGAGTTTGTTCCAGAGTATGGGAAGTCACTGGGTTAGGAACCTGTCCCTTCATCATGTTATGTTTATAGTGGTAATGAGGTTTAGGTCCCTGGACTGTGTGGCGCAGAGGGATTGGGATTTCTTTAGGTGTAGCATATCTAACAGCTCTGGGTCAGACATGGCTTTGTAGGTCAAGCAGAGATCACCTCTAAAGAGACGATATGAGACAGAGTATAGCTGGAGTGTTTTGAGTCTGTCAGTGTAGAGCATGTGTCTAAGACCTAAGATCCTCTTAGTTAGGTATTTTTGTGGCGTTTCCAGTTGTTGTAGGTGTCTAGCACGGTACATACCAAATGCGGCATTGTATTGTATAATAGGTCTAATAAGGGATGAGTAAAGAGGGATTATGACCTCTTTCTTCCTGAATGAGAAACCTTTTGTGATAAGATGTGCCACATAGAAGGACTTTCTGACCACAGTGGCAATGTGGTTATCAAAAGAGAAGTTGCTGTCAACCTGTGTCCCCAGGTCTCTTATCACTCCTTCAGTGTTTAGCGGACTACCGCCTATGTGGTAGTTCATGGGCACTGAATTTTTCCCAAAGAGAATGACAATGCACTTTTTGGCATTGAGCTTAAGGCCATGGTTCTTGAACCAGTCATTGGTCTCAGTGAGGCCTTGTTGTAGGATATCTACATTCATTGGAGAATCAGTAATGGCTCCTAGTTTGCAGTCGTCTGCAAACTTGGTCAACCAGAGTCCCTTTGTGTTGGCTTGTACTTCTGAGAAGTAGATGCCAAACAGGAGAGGAACCAGGACCGATCCCTGTGGAACGCCACTTGTAACTGGTCGGTAGTCAGATTTAGAGTCCGCTACTTTTACAGTGTGGGTTCTATCAGTGAACCAGTTTGCTACCCATCTTATGACATAAGGGTTTATGCCTAGTTTAGTGAGTCTGTCTATGATTCCTAAGTGAGGGATGGTGTCAAAGGCCTTGGCAAGATCTAGGTAGGCTGTGTGAACTACCTTGCCCTCATCCACAGCTCTGGTGACAGACTCAAAAAAGTCTATCAGGTTAGCAGGCATGATCTACCTTTCACAAACCCAAACTGCATGGGGTCCAGAGTTTGGAGATTCCCTATGTCCCTGTTAATAAGGTCCATGATAATGCTCTCCATGGCCTTACATATCAGACTCATTAGGCTAATGGGACGGTAGTTCCCAGGATCTGTAGTCGCTCACCCTTTGTGGAGTGGGATGACTGTAGCAGTGCACCATTTGGCAGGAACAAAGGCGGAAATGAGGCTGTGATTGAACATGGTACTCATGTGTGGTGCCAGTTCATTTTGTAGTTCATGTAGGACACAGCCTGGGATATTGTCAGGTCCCATGGAACCTGTATTCTTTGCTTTGGACAGTGCAGTTTTTACCTGTGCAGCTATGATGATAGGGACTTGGCATTCCTCCGGTATTGTGATGGGCCCTTTGGGTGTGAAAGGAGGGTAAAGTTTGCACTGAACCTGTCGGCCAATATGTTGGCAATATCAGTTGGTTCTGTATATGTATTGCCATTGTGCTGTAACTCGGAGCAGACCTGAGTCTTGCCATGTAGATTCTTGACATAGCTATAGAATGTCTTGTGGTTGTCTTTAGAATCTGCAGTAATTTTGTTTTCATAGCAAGCTTTAGATGATTTGATAAGGGATCTCAGTTTTTTTGCTGAGGCTAACAAGGGAGTTTTTCCAGTCTTGGGATTTCACTCTTTTCTGCAACAGTTTTTTTCCTTCTGTTGTAGAGTTTGTTAATGGTAGGGGACCACCAGATTGGCTTCCTTTTTTGTAGGAGAGCATCTTGGTTCTGTTTGGTATGGAATTCAAAAATACAAACGCTGAGTAAGAGAATCCAAAATCCAAAGAAAACACAACACGTTGGAAAAAAGACTTTATCAACAGCAAAGCTTTCGGGTAGAAATCTTTCTCAATACTAATACAAATACATTCAACACATGACTTGTTTTAAATAAGAGCCCACAGGTCACATGATAGCAGCCCATATCATATGACCTTAAAATAAATATAATACTAATAAAACACATGAAAAACATATAAACATAAAAATAATGCATATATACATCTACATATATGGCAATATAACATAAGATATACACAAATCATAATTTATCGCAATTTAGTGCGCTGTAACTTCATTAAAATGGGTTTAAGGCTTAAAGCAGAATTAAGACCAGGAGGACAATCCGCTGCAAGTCGGAGTATCCACTCATACTCTTTGGTCTCGAGAATGTTATTAATGTCCCCTCCCCTAATAGAAGGTAAAACAACATCTATAACCCTAAACCTAAACTTATGTTCAACCCCACTCAATTGTATATGCTTAAATAAAGCACTATTTAAATATTCCCTCCTAATCTCAGACTTATGCTCAATAATTCTGTCTTTTAACCTACGAGTAGTCTTACCTATGTAGAATGAACACTTTATACAGGTAGCCATATACACAACACAACATTGGTTGTGTTACAGTTTGCTAAAACGTTAAACCTATAATTTTTACAAGTAATAGGATGAATAAAAGAAGAAGAAGTAGCGATGTCAGCTATATCTAGGCAGCAAGAGCAACACAAACATTTAGCGGTACCAAGCTGAGACAAACCAAGAAGCTTCAAGTTGGTACCAGATTTAACATTGCCTTTAAAATCTTTATAACATAATCTACTTTTAACTGTTCTCATGTTTCTATAAGAAAAAAAGGGTTTATTATCCAATAGCCTTAGAATATCAGGAGATGCAATAAATACCGGCCAATATTTATATATGATATGTTTAATCGAAGACACTCTATTTCCAAAAGTAGTCACATATCTAAGCATATTAATCCTTTGTGGTGTGACTGGTAAATCGGCAAGTATATTGTGCTCAGAATCACTATTATTCCTAAAATATGGCAAATATAAAGTAGTTCTATTATTTATAACATGATCCTTCAACTCTGTTAATACACTACTGTCATAACCACATGTTAAAAATTCATTATACATGTCATTAAGTTGAGCATGAAAAAATACATCACTCGTATTGTCTACTCACTCTAGCAAACTGTGCCTTAACAACACCTTTAAAAACATGAGGAGCATGCATACTATCAAAATGTATGTACCTATTAGTGTGTACATCCTTCTTAAAAATGGTGGTATGTAACAAACCATCATTCAAGCTAACCTTAACATCAAGGAATAATGCTTAATCTCTAGATACAGTAGCTTTAAAAAACAGAAAAGAAGTAGAGGTATTTAAATATAACACAAACTGTTCTAAACTTACTAAAGTACCCTTCCAGATCAGAAAACAGTCATCTACAAATCTTTGATAAAAACAGATATTGTTATTCACAAATTCACTACCATTATGGATATGCTGTAGTTCCCATTGATGTAAAACCAAATTTGCATACGTATTAGCAACAGGTGTCCCCATTGCCACACCACTGAGTTGCAGATATAACTGTTGATCAAAAATAAAAATGTTATTACTCAACACCAAATCTAATAACGAGCATATATTTTCAACAAAACTAGCTGGTAATTCTGCCTGTTTTGTTAAGAATTCTCTAATAGATTCAACTCCATAATTATTTAGTATAACAGTAAAAAGGGAAACAATATCTAAAGTTACAAACAAATATTCACCAGTACTAATAATGCCATTATGTAGAATATGATACCAATTAGATAACTTATTCAAAAAGTCACCTGTGTCCTTTAATATATTACCACATTTAGACAGAAAAGGATACAACTGTTTTTGCAAATACACAGATATTGGTTCCGTGACCCACCCATTACTAGAGACAATAGGTCTCATCGGTGGGTCTAATAAGTTCTTATGAATTTTAGGTATACCATAGAGCTGTAGGATTATTGGGCATGGTACGGTGAAAAAATGAAATAAATCTAGATCTATATCACCATTAAGCTGTAATTCATACACAGACATGTTGACATTACTGATATGTTTCTTAGCATCAATGAAATGAATATGCTTAAAAGCCTTAACATCATTAAGGAGTAAAGCAACAGAACGGTTATAATTAACACGATCCATAATGACCACACCACCCCCTTTATCAGCTTGCTTCACAATTATGTCCTCATTTAACTCCAACATTCTCAAAGACTTGTATTCATTATATGTTAAGTTATAGCTCTTCCTAGTATTAATATTGTGAATCAAACTCCTAATTTCAGTTTCACATAAGTCATGAAAAGCAGTTGTAACAGGAACATTCAAAGGGATAAATGTGCTACGTCTTTTACACACATCAGCAGTCAGCAAGCCTGTTTTAAACAGAATTTTTAAATTAATAGTCCTGATAAACTGTTTTAAGTCTGTTAGGGCCGGAACTAAATCAATGTCCGCCGTAGGTGTAAAATTTAAGCCTCTACATAACAAAGTTAAACAAGATTCATCCAATGGAAATTTAGAGAGATTCAATATACCTCTAGTCATCTTCGGCTCAGTTTCCCTTGCCCCATAGGGCTGTCGTTCTTGCGCTTTACAGCACTCGCCTGGTTTCTCGTAAGCGATCTGCCCCTCCCCAGTTTGTTTTCCTGCACCCTCTCTGGTTGATTCAAGTGGAAGTGCTTTTCGGAAAAATTAAGCACAGATTGATGTGACTTTTTCATTGACGAACCGCCATTCACATGTTTCTCCTGCGTAGCTCCTCCATTAACTGAAGACGACGTCTCACTCACAGTTACGCTTTCTTCAACAACAGCCGAAGTCATATCAAGGGGAGTGGCCAGCCCAGCCTTATCCAATGGCAAAACAGAAGCGGGAGAGTTCAAACCTGAAGCCGGATTTCCAGCTTCAGAAAAATCATCTAAAGCTCTAATAGATGAATTATAAGGACGCTTCCTATTGTACAAAGTAGTACTAACATCAGTGTCCTTAAAATCTCCCTTGGGCCAAGAAAAAATATGACCCTTGCGAAAATTGGCCATATCCCTAAAAAGTTTCCGTTTCTTGGCTGCCTCAAGGCAGTCATCTAAATCATGAAGTCTATCAAGCATCTGCTGGTATGTAGTGAGCAAATCCGAGAAACAAGGCAAACACATAAGCTCATTCTCCATTGAAACAATTTCTTCTTTCATCTCCAATTCATTGCTTGAAAAAAATTCATTCGTCAATGTCATGTAATCAAGGCTAAGTTTTATATTCAGCTGTTGCCACCGTTTAAGGAGATCGGGGTAAGTATTACCATAGGATGGCATTTTTAAAATTCTCAATCCCTGTGGTACAATGCCCATACTTAGATATGCACAAAAACTAAACCTCTGCCATTGCAGACATTTATATGCACCAACCTTTCTCTCAAGTAGAGCCAGTTTATTGTTAAAAGATATAACAGCTTCCTCGCAGGAAGTCACGACTTTATCAGCTTCCACATTGTTAGTAGTAGTAGTGATATAAGTCAATAAAGGATTAACCTCCTTCACCAAAATCGATTTAAGCAATCGTACGTTATCCATATGGCTGCAAGCGTAGGCTCTCAGTACAAACGCCCAACGAGTCAGCAAAGCACAAAGAAATTCAAAAATACAAACGCTGAGTAAGAGAATCCAAAATCCAAAGAAAACACAACACGTTGGAAAAAAGACTTTATCAACAGCAAAGCTTTCGGGTAGAACCCTTTCTCAATACTAATACAAATACATTCAACACATGACTTGTTTTAAATAAGAGCCCACAGGTCACATGATAGCAGCCCATATCATATGACCTTAAAATAAATATAATACTAATAAAACACATGAAAAGCATATAAACATAAAAATAATGCATATATACATCTACATATATGGCAATATAACATAAGATATACACAAATCATAATTTATCGCAATTTAGTGCGCTGTAACTTCATTAAAATGGGTTTAAGGCTTAAAACAGAATTAAGACCAGGAGGACAATCCGCTGCAAGTCGGAGTATCCACTCATACTCTTTGGTCTCAAGAATGTTATTAATGTCCCCTCCCCTAATAGAAGGTAAAACAACATCTATAACCCTAAACCTAAACTTATGTTTAACCCCACTCAATTGTATATGCTTAAATAAAGCATTATTTAAATATTCCCTCCTAATCTCAGACTTATGCTCAATAATTCTGCCTTTTAACCTACGAGTAGTCTTACCTATGTAGAATGAACAACACTTTATACAGGTAGCCATATACACAACACTGGTTGTGTTACAGTTTGCTAAAACGTTAAACCTATAATTTTTACAAGTAATAGGATGAATAAAAGAAGAAGAAGTAGCGATGTCAGCTATATCTAGGCAGCAAGAGCAACACAAACATTTAGAGGTACCAAGCCGAGACAAACCAAGAAGCTTCAAGTTGGTACCAGATTTAACATTGTCTTTAAAATCTTTATAACATAATCTACTTTTAACTGTTCTCATGTTTCTATAAGAAAAAAAGGGTTTATTACCCAATAGCCTTAGAATATCAGGAGATACAATTGAGTGGGGTTGAACATAAGTTTAGGTTTAGGGTTATAGATGTTGTTTTACCTTCTATTAGGGGAGGGGACATTAATAACAATCTTGAGACCAAAGAGTACGAGTGGGTACTCTGACTTGCAGCGGATTGTCCTCCTGGTCTTAATTCTGCTTTAAGCCTTAAACCCATTTTAATGAAGTTACAGCGTACTAAATTGTGATAAATTATGATTTGTGTATATCTTATGTTATATTGCCATATATGTAGATGTATATATGCATTATTTTTATGTTTATATGCTTTTCATGTGTTTTATTAGTATTATATTTATTTTAAGGTCATATGATATGGGCTGCTATCATGTGACCTGTGGGCTCTTATTTAAAACAAGTCATGTGTTGAATGTATTTGTATTAGTATTGAGAAAGGGTTCTACCCGAAAGCTTTGCTGTTGATAAAGTCTTTTTTCCAACGTGTTGTGTTCTGTTTGGTATGGCCCATTCCATTTACATGTGTATGTGCTCATATAGTGCATTGGTGTATGATTCAGCAGTTGTGCACCTATTTTCCATTTGCATGGGCGTCGTGAAGTTTTCCACCTCTGTTTTTAGAAGCCCAAAATTGGTTTTGGAGAAGATTTTTACGGTAATTTCCTTTAGTGGGTGGGATGTGGATGTCCATGGTGATAACTTTGTGGTCAGCTCTGACCAGGGAGGAAATGATTTCAGGTGTAGAGCAATGGTCGCCCATGTTGGTAATGACCAGGTCAAGGATGTTTCTACCCCTGATGGGGGTAAGAATGAGTTGGTCCAGGGCATTGGAATTAACAAATTTCAGAAAACGTTGAGCTAGTGTGTTGGTACATGAGTAATTTTCCCAGTTAATGGAGGGGTAGTTAAAATCTCCCAGTATAAGGGTATTGAGTTGTACCCTAATATTTTCCAGTGTGTTTAGGAATGTGGAGTGGGACATGGTGGGGGATCTATAGCAAGCTACAACCTGGATTGCAATTTTACCCCATGTTAGCTGTACCTGAAGTATCACTGATCCATTATGTTGGGCTATTTGTCTGGAGGTATCTTTTATGAATATGGAGACATCTCCACCTTTAGTGTTTCGGTCAGGATTAGGGGGCCGAAAGGTGTGGTATGAATTATAGTCTGGTAGTGCTGGGGTGCCTCCTGAGCCTTGCACCAGGTATCGATCACTGCACAGATGTCGATGTTCTCTACTTTTAGGAGTGTTTCGAGCGAGTGCATTTTGAGATTTAGGCTTCTAGCATTGAGTAACATAACCCTCAGATTTTGTTTGCTTGTAACTATTACTGGGGTAATTTTGTCTTCAGGACATTGCCTAAAAAAGGCACTATAGGGGCAGCAAGAGCTTTGGCCAGTATCCAGAATCTCAGGGGTGACAGGTGCAGACCATCTCTGGCAAAGCTTCGAGGTCTATTTATCATGTCACCCCAGATACTGGATCCCCTTAGAATGACACCAGAAACTTAGCCAATTGTTAAAGTCAGTCATTTTCTGTTTCTACTGTGGTATCATTCTGGGTGATGGTCAGATGCTACTCAGAGCTAGGGTCATACCTGCCTGGGCTACAAGATCTTAGAGCTCCTCTACGTCTCTTTTCATGTAGTCCAGGGAGGTATATCCCAGGTCATTCACACCAACATGGATAATGACAGAGTCATATTTGTACCTGTTGTGGAGTGACCTGAGTGCGTGCTTTATGTGGCAGATCCTGGCACCCGACAGGCAGCTGACTGTAACTTTCTCCTTATTCAGCCTAGTGAGTGGGACTTACTATTGAGTCACCTATGACTAGTGTATTGGGTAAGTTGTTTTGCCTTAGGGGCTTTGGTTGTGTGGCACACTGTTTATGTGAGCTATGTGTTACATGGTTTGTGCTGGGATGTGGTGGTTGTTTGCATTTCTGCCTCAGAGGTCTCTGTTGTTTGGACAGATTTTTATTGAGAGCCTCCATGAAAGTAGTTGTGTGTTTTGTGTTACTATGTGAGGGCTGTGGTGGTGTATGTTCTGGTGGGATATGTGTTGAATGTGGTGTGGTGTGGTGCAGGTGTTAATCTTCTGCTCTTGACTGGCTAATTCAGTCTTGGCTGGAGAGTGCTTGGCTTCCAGTTTGACTATATATGTACATCTCTCACAAGTCATAGTGTTGAGGGATAAGAGGAGGGTTGTCTGTGTAAATTAGACAGTTGCCACACTGTCTCAGAATGCCCAAGTGCACCAGGTTAGCAGGAGAATGCACAGGAAATTGCCCTACAATCATACCAGGAGGGATGGTCATAACTAATAAGTACTGGTGCTGTTACTGCATAGGGACAACTAGTGCTGATAGCATCTACGTGTGCTACAATAAATGCTACAAAAGCCTGTTAAATTGCTAGGCGATTAAGCTAATTGAAGTGCAAGAAGTAAAAGAACAAGCAAGTTCTAAGGGGAAAATTAAAGAGCAGACTTTCTGGCACCGGTAATGATTTACCTCAGCTGAACGTCGCTGCATGGTGCACAAACACAGGCTTTTAAACCAGAAAGTTGAAAGGGATGGAAAAAATGCCCAAACAGCCAAAAAAACTACAATTTCTGGACCAGAAACCACTCCTCTTGTGGTAGATAGGTTATCTACTGCTTACCACTCCCACTGATAAGCTAGAAGGCTTCCCTCCAACACAGAAAGGTCTGGGGGACTCAGAAACTTAGAAAAGAGTCCTGGATTCAGCAAATCTGTATCTGGACAAGACTAGTTACAGGAAAGGTGGGAAACAAGCTTAGAACTTTTTTTTTTGTTTGTTTAAGATAAAGTCTTACACAAGAACACAGGCCAGTAAGGGAAAGGAAGGGGAGAAATTGAATGCCATCATGGAAGTATCAAACAGAGAAAACTAATAAACAATTTAGACAACGTGTCACTGTTAGAAGAGTATAGAAGAGGGGACAGATCAACAAAAATACTCAGAAAGATAGATATTTTAAAAGCAATATGCAGTAGTATAACAGATCAGGATCTATCATGCACTGTTGCAAATAATAAACAACAAATAGCACAGTCAGAAAAACTTAGAAGACATGTAGATAAATATAATGGAAAAGTTCAAAATAAACAATTCATTGATGACCCAAAAAGTTTTATAGAGAACTGGGAAACAAGGCAAAAGGAATTGAAACACTACCAAAAAAAGAAGAAATAGATACATTTTTGAGTAATATCTGTGAAGATCCTGTGAAACATAACAAAGATGACAAATGGATAGATGAAGTAAAAGAAAGAATAAGAAGTTCAAATGTACAGGATATGACATGGGTGAAGCAATGGCCAGAGAGATTGAAACAACGTTAAGAAAAACTCCTAACTGGAAACCCCAGGCCCAGATGCAGTACGTAACTTCTGGCTAAAAGTTTTAACATCTTTGCAGGAAGATTTAGCCATGAGTAAGAACTATTTATATGTGCACCCTGAGCAGACAACAGCCTGGTTAACAACAGGAAAAACAATGCTTCTGCTTAAGAGTGAACCTGCAGGCTATCCTAAAAACTATGGACCAATCACTTGCCTTCCTACGATGTTTAAACTATGCTCTGGAATTAATGCCGACAGAGTTTATAGTCATTTAGAAGAAAACTCATTCATGACAACAGAACAAAAGTGTGATAAAGGGAAGTCGTGGAACAAAGGATAATTTTTGTTAAATATAGTCATAATGGAGAACTGTAAAATGGGGAAAAATCTAAGTACGGCATGGATGGACTACAAAAAAGCATTTGACAGTATCCCACATTCATGGATAAAAGAGTGCTTAAAAATGTATAAGATGCATCCTACCCTGATAGATTACATTACAGCAACCATGAAACAGTGGCAAACCACTTTGCAGTTAAGCCATGATAAAGGACAAATTATTATTCCACGGATAAAAATTCAAAGGGGGATATTCCAGGATGATTGTCACTGCTGCTCGTTGTCTTGCCCTTAACCTATTAAGTTGTCTGCTAAACAGATTAGGTCATAGCTACAATTTGGCTCCTAGAAAACAACAACGTGTAAAGACTTCACTTATTCTTTTTGTAGATGATTTAAAATTGTATAGTTCATCAAATGAGGAACTAAAAGCACAACTGCAAGTGGTAAAAACTTATTTAGATGATATTAGAATGCCATTTGGTCTTGATAAATGTGTAAAATTAACATAAACATCTTTCAAGCTACCTGCATACAATACGCAGACGATTCCACATTAATATGCTCCGCTACTGTTTCTTCTAACTGCAGTCCCTTACCCAAAATGTCTTTGAAATAGTAAAAAAAATGGTTCTTACAGTGCTGCCTCCTCCTTAACCCCCCAAAACAATTATTGCTCTTCACTCCTACACAAAAGTCCTCTCTAATTGACTTCACAATCAAATCTAATAATGGCACTGCCATATCTCCTGACACAACCACCAAACTCTTAGGAGTAATAATAGACCACAACCTTAACTTTGATACTCACATCAACACTACAATAAAATCAGTTAACAGAAAACTAGGCTCCCTTTATAAGATTAAACCCTTCCTTACTTCTATAGCTAGAACTACCATTGCCCACACCTACCTCAGCTCTACTCTCCTCTATGCCTCGCCTATTTACACTAATCTATCTAAAAACAACCTCAACAAACTGGCAACCTCCTACAATAACATTGCCAGATTTGCCACTGGTTCCCCATTTAGAACCCACCACTGTCAAAATCTAAAACAACTAGGTTGGCTGGAGCTGCATAATCAGCTTCAATTTCACCAACTTATTATCGCTCAAAAGACCCTTTATCATCCTAGCACTACACCAGTACTCATGAGCCTAATCACCCTGTATATAAAAATCTTACAACCCTACGCTCAGCAAATAAATTACTGGTATCCATACATAAATCCAACAATAAAGCAGGGGATTCACTGTTCTCTAACACTGTGGGGAAAACATGGAACCTACTTCCCTCACATCTCTTTCTTCAACACTACTATTCAAAAAGAAACTCATACTACTACAACTCACTGGCTATGCCCATGTACTAACCCAGACTAAGAATCCCCTTCCTGATATGTGCACTATATACTAATTTCACTATTGCTGCATTAACTCTAGCTCCTTCATATACCTCTGAGAATTCTAATCAGTTAAGCTAATTTAAGACTGCATGAATGCCATCCTTCTTAGGAACTATTATAGAAGATGTAGATGTATACCCAGCTTGGACTATATGAAAGTGTCACTGCCTCTAAATAATTTTTTTCTTCTTTTATTGTTTTGTCTTTTTTAAAATATGTTATCTCTCATAATTACTAAGTTGCTATGTAAACAATTGTATTAGTTGTCATTCCAAAGACATGCATCTGGAGCGTTTCTCCCCGGGCCTCCACTGAAAACAGGCTCTGTGGAACCTAGTCGGACATTCCCGGTCAACAAATGTTAAATAAAAAATAAAAAAAATAAAAATAAATAAAAATTAGTCTGAAAATTGTACTGTATCTGAAGTTGCTACTATCTGTTTAGTGGAGCTTATCTCCCCGGGCCTCTACTAAAAATGGGCATTTATCCAGTTAGACGAGCCTGGTCAACAAATGTAAAATAAATAAATCAATAAATAAATAAAAGCAACCTTTAAAGCAGGAAAGTGGCAGTATCAAGAAAACATCAGTCTGGGACAGGAAGGTGATATAAAAGAACTTCAACAAGAGGGAGTGTATAAATATTTGGGAATTATGAAGGATCAACAATAAAACATGAACAAATGCGAATAAAACTTAGTAAGTAATATTTTAGAAGACTTAAATTAATACTGAAAATAGCACTGACATCTGGGAGCAAAGTCCAAGCTATAAACAGATTTACTCTTCTTGTCCTAACTTAAGTTTTGGAATGATTGGCTGGCCCCAAAAGGTGTTGGATAGGTTGGACAGGAAAACAAGAAAGATGCTTCATGCTCATCAAAGGATTTATAAAAACCATTGTATACCAAGATTATATATTCCCCATTCTGAAGGAGGTATGGGCCTTCTCAAAACTGATTATATGTATAGATCTGCAATCATGGGGCTGCATATATATCTGCTAACCTCACAAGACCTAAAAGTAGTGAAAGTTTTAAAACATGAGGATAATAAGTCTAAGATGACTTCCTTGCTTACTTTAGCAGAGGCATAGTGGCATCAAGCATGAATGGAATTCAAACCAGAAGTAGATAACAATCAGGCAGCAACTGAATGTGCCAAAAAACAAAAGAAAGAATATAAGGTGAAGGATCAGATGAGAAGACAAGAAATTGGAAAATGCATAAATATAGTTGCAAGTACAGAAAACTCTTGGAACAACCTCATGCTGATCAGGACTGAATGCAGGAATGGTTAAGGAGAGGTGAATTTAAACCAGAAGATGAAAGGTTACTATTGATGGCCCAAGATAGCGAACTACGTACACGCTGGTTTATAAAGTCTTTTGAACATGTGGGAAATGCAGATAAATGCAGGTTTTGTAAAACAGAATTGGAAAGAATTGCATATCTTTTGTTCATAGATGTGATATACTAATGGGAGAAGAACTATATACTGAAAGGCATAATAATGTGGCAAGACTGTTGCACTGAGGATTGTGCAGACTTTATAATATTGAAGTAGCTGAAAAACACTGGAAACATGAGCCACAAAACTTCACAGAAAATTATGGTTTATATTACATGGGATAATCCATTACCAGCAGTTAAAAAAATAGAAGCACCCCCCCCCCCCCAGATATAGTAGTCCATGAAAAGAAGACAGAATCAGCATTGATCATTGAAATTGCTATACCCAGTGACTACAGTGCCTTACCTACAGAGACACAAAGCCATAAAATATCAGAATTTGCAATGTGGAAGAAAGAAACCCAGACAGTTCCAGTAGTAGTAGGAGCAACAGATCTTATAAAAAAGAATTTACAATCATACTTAGACATGTTACCGATACATGTAACTCCATATGAATTGCAGATTGAGTCATTAGTGGGCACATTGCTGGTGCTGTGAAGAGCAATTCTGGCTGACATCAAAGATTGAAACAATACTAATTTCATGAACTTTAATCATACTTTGACTTAGGAATGGGATCCATTATTGTCATGGTATTAGAAACCCAAAAGACTTGAAGAAATGAAAAAAGAGAGCAGACACAATGTATACATTTTAAATTGGTATGCCACATGCCACATAACAAGGCATGCAATGCCTTAGTCTGAGATCCATATCTGTACCAGTTCCTTAAATCTAAAACTTTAAGGGAGTGATAAGCATGATGCTCATCACAACATTACTAGGAACGGCCCTGTTAATGTCCATATGCTCACGTAGGCTATGCAGCAACATGGCTCGCATCCTGAGTATGCTTGTGGAATAAGCAATGAGTTAAACACAGAGGTTGTGGTGTCTTATGCAACAATAATTGCTGGTCAAAGAACAGGTGAAATATAAATAATTAAGTGAAATTCTATGTTAAGGCATGCAAAGTGGAGGAAACTTTGAATCATGCTATTATGAAATATCAAAGAGTTAAAGAGATATAGAAGAAATATGAATATGGCTGCATTCTCAAAAAGAAGGCTAAAATAGAGTAGATAAACCTTAGTTTCTCTTAATGAATTATATGGAAAGCATATTATGCAGAATTATTATATAATAAAATGTAGAAAGTTAATGGTAATATAACACAGATACAGAAATTTTTAGGGCATAAAAGGTGGGTAGGGGTGAATTATTTTTGATGTTATTTGATTGGATAGCAGATATATTTTTCAAAATATGTTATTTTCACTTTTTTATGTATAAGTAAGCAATAATGCCTGACAGGGTACATATGTGTTTTTGTATAAATAATGCCTGCCCAGGGGTGTTCTGAGGAGGGCTGTATGTCTAATAGCAAACTAGACAAATGGAGAACAGTGGCCACCTGTTGTCAGGACAATGACTCTTTTGAAGATGAACATTTTACTTACTTTATTTATAACATTTATTAAAAAAGATATCAGATGTTTCAATTCGAATGCAAATGCATTAATAATATGTGTAAAAGTGTCCAATCACAAAAAGGGTGTTATTTACACAGTAACACATACCCTGGATGGCATTATTGTGCTCCACGTATGTGTTTCTGTGTAATACACACCCTGGAACACATTATTGCACTTTAGAGAATGGGCTATCTGCTAAATTGTTTTGTATTTAATGGTTTGTTTGGTTTAAATACTATAATTTTATATATATATATATATATATATACACACACACACACACACACACACACACACACACACACACACACACACACACACACACACACACACATATATATGTGTGTGTTTATGTATATTAATAATTTTGATATAAATTAATTCCTCTACCTACTGTTTCAAACTTGCTGTAGTATATGCTGGCAAATCATTGGAGGTTGAAGTCACTGAATAATGAGTTACATTTGAGTTTCAGACTTTATCAGAGCTTTCAACAGAATCAGGAACAAATTCAGAAGTAATCTGGGACACTTTTAAAATATTAGTACAATTAATCAGAGACACCGACAGCATAACAGAATGTGAATTAATATACATTTTCCTGAAGTTAAAAAAGTCTATAATTTTATTTGTTGTCATTGTTTATTAAGTATAATTCACCACCTTTTCTCCAAAAGTCACCAGTTTTAGGAGGGTTAAGGAAGGCCAAGCTAAAGTTTGAGTCAAAATCAGGGGTGTCCATGAAAATCAGGGACAGGAGATAGTTATGGACTTATGTATCCGTGAGAAAATGCATGCTAACATAAATCCTGTTAGCACATTTCTAATTTTACAAGAGCGATATTAAAAGTGTGTATCCCTGTTTTGAGCCTTTGTTCCTCACATTATTTTAGGCCTTATCCAGGTTTCTTGAACTAAGAGTTTGAGAGGTATGCAGACCTCTTAGTTTTAAAAGAGCTGCCTCCTCTGCTTGATCTCTCTGTCTCTCTCTCTCTCTTTCTCAAACACAAGCACACTTTTGCTTTCATGCATGCAAGCACCCATACACACACACACAGACTGAAACATAAACACACTCACACAAGCACTTTTCTTTTTTTTTAATTATCCATTTGTTTTAATTTTACACTCACTAAAGACCAAAAGTGCTGCTTAGCAAGTATAACAATAACTCGATTGCTCTCACTCTTACTTTTATGCATACACACACACACACACACACACACACACACACACACACACACACACGCACACGTACACATGCACACGTGCACACGCACACGCACGCACACACACACACACACACACACACACACACACACACACACACACACACACACACACACACACACACACACATGCGCATGCACGCACACACACACACACACACTTTTTTTTTCATTTTAATTTTACACTCACTAAACAGTAAAAGCACTGCTTAGCGATTGTAAAGTAATGGCAGACATTTGCTTCCTAACCATCTGAGCTTGGCATCTTAATATGCTGCCATGAAGCATCTGACTTTTTTATCAGTGGCTATTACCTTTACACTAGCACTGTGCAGGAGAACATTCATTATCCAATCAGAGTGGCAGTGTAGAGGTCACCCATTCTCTAAACATTATTATAAGTATAATGATAAAATCCACTGCTCTTTTCAAAAAGTGCCATGGGATCATTTACAGCTACCTAAGCTACCAGTAACTCAGTCAGATGGGACCTTGCTTTAATATCTCACCTGAAGAAAGCACGCTCAGGACTGCAGCATCTCATTTATGTTACACTGCAGCATGAATAATGGAAATTAGCCCAAGCACCTGGTGTGGGAAAAGAACTCACAGCTTTCTGATCTTTCAGTGCCAAAAATAAATATTTTCTCTGTTGAGCCACTGACACTACATAAGTCACTCCCCTACAGCCCCATGCTGAGCAAAGGTTAGGGAAACAGAGGTAAAAAAGAAATTGTAAAGTAGGTTAAAACTGGATGGCAGTTGACTGGGGCTGAATGGAGGATCTTTTATAAGTTGTTTTAATGAAGTCATTTTGTGTTTGATGATTATACTTTGTTTATACAACAAGTATGAGTGAATTAACCAGCTATATGGGAGAAAAAGTCCAGCTATTAATTAATAATAATAGGTTTATGTAGCTACTTAAATAGAAGTAGCAGAGCAGAATTGCAAAATGTGGCAGGACTGCAGACAAGTAACAGGTTCCCTAAGTAATAGGAAGATGCTTATATTTTGCCTGCGCTTGACAAAGACTTTACTGATAGCATACTATCCAATTGTTGATGAGCTGCCCACAGTAAATGACAAGGATAACTCCTGGTTTGGAAAAAAGGTGGGTGGGGGCAGGAGTGGCCTGCCTGCAGCAGCACCTGGAAGGACTAACAGTTTGCAAAAGGTCACTTAAATAGATTGAGTGCTGCAAATGTTGTCTCAGGCCTCATCACAAGCACATATGTATGCCCATGGCCAGACTTAGGCATAGACTAACTATGTGGCTGTCTAGGGGGCTGCTGTCACTTCTCTTTTAGGCAGCGGCACTTTTCTGGTAGTTATTTTTTGCAGTGTAGAAAAATAAAATAAATAAATAAAGGAAAAGGCAGAATTTCTTTCCTTACAATTTTTTTTCATGGAAAAAAGCACTTAAAACAGCATCTTGGAGTATCAAGAACACTCTTGACTTTTTGTGAAATAGCATCTCCCAGATCACTGGCTTAATGCAATTAATTCCTCCATGTGTAGCCTTGGTCACTTAGGACCTTTTGAAAGGATACGGGAAAAAACAAAGTTCAAGAATAACACTGAGGTTCTTTCCTTAATCATGATTTTTGCTCAAGCTGTCATCTGATCACAAGATTAGAAAAAGGATTTAACATGCACCACCAGCACCTAGCCCCAAGACTTCAAGCATTGGTTACTTCCTTCACAGTTGTTACAGTGCAGTCCTGGCCACTTAGGATGTGTTGAAAGGATGCAGGAAAAAGCAAACTTGAAGAATAAGACTGAATTGTTTTCCTTAATCAGGATTTTGTAAAACCATCGTTAGATGAAACAGGTTGTTTAAAAAAACTCTGATATGCTCCTCAGAACATCTAGAACCTGCCATGGCTTCTGAACGCCTAACAGCTCTGAAATCCATGGCTTAATGCATTTATTTCCTTCACAGTTATCAAGAGTGCAGTCTTGTCTGGTGAGGATGTGTTGAATGAATTAATAGAGGGGGAAAAGCTGAGGGACAAGGCAAACTGTGGAAAAAGGAAGAAAAATGTAATCTGAATGGTGTAGCCTGGCCAGAATGGGGTGGGAGGTGGGGAGACACTGGGTAATGTGCTTTGGGAGGTAGTGCACAGTGGGGTGTTTGCCTAGGGGGCCAGTTCAATTAAAGCTGGCTCTGAGTACTCCTTGAGTTGAAAAGGAACAGGCAATGTATGTACAAAACCTTGTTCTAGTAGCATTCAGCTTTTCTGACAGTCAAATCTATGCTGCAGCTAATATACAAACTTCAGAGTGGCACCCGAAATAGAAATATTGTTTAGCATCCTTTAAAAAGCTGAGTTTGATCACAGTAATTTAATAGTTTATGCAAATATTAAAAGGAATAATACAACCCCTGTTCAATTATGCTGCCTCAGAGATACTGTAACATCACTTTATGAGCAGGCAGTAATGCTAGGGTTATTTAGTCATAGTCAGACTTACAGGATCATGTTATGCACATAAGTAGCAGAGAATTGCTTATGTCTTGAAGATGGTCAGGTCATGCCCTGATAAAATTGCAGTGTTATTTATGCAGTGTAACCGGCTTCAATGATTACTGCCATTAACCTCAAAGGAACTTTAAATGCAGGTTGACAAACATAGCTATTCCTACTTATACCACACAGCAACTGACATATGAGGGCTAAGAGCAAACAGACCAACAGCATATGATACAAGACGGACGCTTCCAGTAATTTAACAGTTTCATGGGCAGAATTCTGTTTCCTTAAAAAGAGACATAAATCCTAGGATGATTCAGAAAAAAAACATTTCTTTCTTGATTCTTCTGATATTTTTCAGCAGTACTCATTTACAGCTAATTCAGAGATAATTCAGGTGATACTGCAATGATGTGTATGTACCATATTTAGCTGAGATTAAAGCTTCACACAAACAGTGCTTAACTATAAGTGGTCAACAGCAGAAACTGTTTTCAATTTGAAAATTCACTTTGTTGACCCGCAAGAGGAGTGAAAAATATTGGGGGTGCTTTACATGCTTAACTCCTATCTAGAGGAAGAACGTAAACATGAAAGCTGGCAGATAGTACAAAGGATTAAAACTATGACCTGCTTCTATCCTGTGGTGAGGGGTTAAATTCCCTTAGCCTCTATTTGGCTATCATGTGACCTTTACCAAGCCACTTAACAAGACATGCTTGTGGGAAAATTGGGCTAGGCCTCTCAACAGTTTCCTGGACTGCATGCCTAGTAATGACCTATGAACTGCAACAGTTTCAGGGATGCAGGGTAACTACTTGATTGCCTTAAAAACATGCTACCTCCTTATGATATACTTATCTTCCAGTTTTATATATATTTTTAACAGTTTGCGGCCATCATTATATCTACACCTTCCTGTTAGAGAGATGTTGGTAATCTACTTAATTCCATTTTTTAGTTTGTAAACTATGTGTCACATTTCCCTCTGAAAACTTCTTCTGTCTGATCTCACCTCCTGTTCTGTGATTGATTTGTATTTGAAACTTCTCATACAATGGACATTACCATATATAGCTCCAACATCTTAGTTTATTTTTCCCTAAAAGTAGGTATGTTTGACAGTATGTCTTCACGTGAATACACAGTTCTGCTGTATTACCCAGGTTAACATCAGTTGTCATTGTTTATTCTAAGGTAATACTAAACATGTTTGTAGAATTATAGCAAAGATTGCTGAAAAGATATTTCATGTTGCATATGGCCTGCTAATGTTTATCATTCATATATATCATTCATATACTTCATATAACGTATGTTGTATGGCAATCATATGACATACATGTACTTCATAGGTTCATAGGTAGGTACTAGGCTATTGGCCCAAGGGCCTATGTAAGCCTAGCCAGCAAGGTGCCATAGCTTACGCCACCCAAAAAAGTTATTTTCCTGTGCCACTGTCCAGCAGAGACACAGACGTGATCCCCAGGGTGTATTTCCTATTTCCCATCCACTCATCAAGATTTTTCTTGAAGAGTGCTAATGAAGAACTTTGCTTGACATAGATGGGTAGCTTGTTCCAGAGTATAGGAAGTCTCTGGGACAGGAATCTGTCCCTCCAGCGTGTCCTGTTTATTGTGGTGCCAAGGTTTAGGTCCCTAGAGCATGTAGCTTGGAGGGATTGGGATTTCTTTAGGTGTAGCATGTCCCAACAGCTCTGAGTTTGACATAGCTTTATATGTTAGGCAGAGATCACCTCGGAGTAGGCGATATGCTATGGAGTAAAGCTGGAGTTTTTTCAGGCAGTCAGTGTAGGGCATTTGTTTGAGACTAGTAATCCTCTTTGTGTTTGGTCGTATTATATTTCCTGATGGCCTGGTCATAGCTGAAAATGCTCATGTGACCAGTTCACCCACTTACTTAAAAAGCAAAACAAGCAAACATACAAATAAATAAATAAACAAATAAAGGGTGCACAAATCTGAAATGCAGCTCAGTTCCTGAATGTTAGATGCTGTAAATCTATGAAGGACCACAGATAAATTTTATATATATTGTTGATGAGCTCCAGTCCAAAACAAGTTGATTTTTTTCCTAGTTTAAAAACATGCCTTGTGATATATTGCTGGAGTTCAGCTTTCAGTATCTTGTTTACTCTCACCACTAAAATATAATCTATTTCTATCATACAAGATTCCATTCCCCTATGTTGTTGTCACACCTCCACTAGTCCATTGTCCTTTTATTGAAACCAGTTCCTTATCCCTCCTTTTTCATTCCTCTTATCACTAAGAACATATCATTCTTAGGAATGTCAAATAGAAACTTTTTTTCTCTAGCTTCTGCAACTACCGATGCTATCTTTTTGTTTACTGTAGTCAAACTCCATATTCCTATTAACAACAATATGGCATCTTGTGTTTAACCCAATATTAACAACAATATGGCATCTTGTGTTTAACCCAACAGATGTATCATCCTATGGGTACCAGCCCAAGAATTGTTTTAAAATATGACACATTGCTATACCACACCATCTGCTCGGATTTATGTTCCAGTATTGAAACTACAAAGCAACACTAGAGGAGATGCCACAATTTTGGGTGTTATCCTTTAGTTCAGATACTAAATCAAGGTTCCATTTGCTAGAGCTCATAGCAGTTTGTATGAATGTTTCAGAACCCGTGGCACTGACTGGAAGAACAGCAGAGGGTTTTCTGAATGCTCTGGACAAATTTCAGCTAGTTTCTCTAAGTGCCATCTGAGGTCTCTCATTGTATATAAAGCATAGACCAACAAACCTAGTTAAAAAAGTAAATATCTTTCATCTGTACTACCCTACCAGATTCCCTTCTACCACAATAGCATTAGTACTGTCTTCATGTCGCTTTTGAATTTGATAAAAGATTATTCTGGTATATGCTTTTCTGTTGTTACTGCTGCCCATATATTACTATTACTAACAACCACAAGCTAAAGATTTTTTTAGGCTACAGACATGGACACTACTACTATTAATATATGCTCTAATTGTGTTATTATAACATTACCTTTATTTTTTATGCAGTTTCAAATCCAAAATACATTGCAAGCTAAACTAATCTAGTTAGAGAAGAATTTAAACAAAAAATACATCTTTAAGTTATACTAAATCATAATCTTAACCTTTTTCAAATCCTGTTTTTAGCTTAATCACAGAACTACTTCTTAGCTATTAATATCTCTATGATCCAGTTATGACCTAATCTTTTTTGTGTTGTAAAACAATAAATCATTTCATATACTGCAGTTAAAACGATGGTGACTAACCTAAAAAGAAGACAAATTTAATTTCATAAGTTTATAGTTTCATTGGTCAATTCTAACCTTTTGATCCAGAGGATCATTAGCAGTCTAACTACAAAACCCCACATTATAGGAACCCATTGATGTGGCTAATTTATGCTTACTTTCAACCCCTTTCTATGGGGACAGACCTGGGGTGTATTTATGATTGCCTATTCATTCATCTAGGTTTTGTTTAAACAGGGTCAGGGAGTCACATTGCTCTGCATCCAAAGGAAGTCTATTCCATAAAAGAGGGATTTTCTAGGATATATATATATATATATATATATATATATATATATATATATATATATATATATATATATATATCACTCTGGGGCACTGGAGCAAACATCCAGTGCCCAGGCACACAGTAGATCAATGCCATTTGGTTGACACAAACAAGGGGTCAACAGGTATGAGAGATCGACAATCCCTAAGCAGTGGAATATTTCCTTTCCCCTGGGATTGTGTAATCTCAGTGTTAGTATTTATAATTAGCAGTGCAGACCTCCACATGTGGGAGGCAGGGGGGGGGGCTTGCCTCCCTGAAAAACACTTGCTGTTGTTTTAGCCCACTGTGAGGTAATACCTGAAAAATGCACAGAATGTGATGATATTGGTTTGTTCAATGTGCGGACATCAATCTGCAGGGTGTTGGGACACTGCACATTTGATACAATATCCTACATATATATATATATATATATATATATATATATATATATATATATACAGACACACACACACAAGCACACACACACACACACACACACACACACACACACACACACACACACACACACACACACCACATATATCAAGAGACTGGGCAAAAATGGCATGCATGGCAGAGTTCCAAGGCAAAAACCACTGCTGACCAAAACGAACATAAAGGCTCTTCTCACTTTTGCCAAAAAACATCTTGATGATCCCTAAGACTTTTGGGGAAATATTTTGTGGACTGACAAAACAAAAGTGGAACTTTTTGGGAGGTGTGCGTCCCATTACATCTGATGTAAAAGTAACACAGTATTTCAGAAAAAGAACATCTAACAGCCAAAGACTATAATTTACATAACAAATATTTTGGAGAGGATTATATAAAACATAATCAAGATAACACACAAATCACAAGAATTTCTTACTCATTTATCGAGATATTATGACTTCACTAAAAGGTTTATCAATCAACATAAATGGTCTGAATAACCCTATTAAAAGAGGAAGTTTACGTAAATACGTAAATATACACAAACCAAACATAATATTTCTACAAGAAACGCATCTTTTAAAAGAAGATATCAACTTTTTAAATATTAATAAATATATAGTCATTGCCCGTTCTGAACATTCTAAAAAGAAAAGAGGAGCAGCAATTCCCTGGAATAAAACTCTCCCTTTACCTAGAATTATTAAATCTTATCAAGATGATAAAGGGATGTTGTGCTTGGTGACAATTAAAATGAATACAAGCACTTTCACTTTAGTAAACAATTATTGGTTACCGGGTATTGGAACCAGCACTATTAAACAACAACTGAACCAAATTGTATCTCAATCTGAGGGTAATATTATTATGGCAGGGGATTTTAATTGTGTTTTAAATGAAAAGGATTCTAGCACTTCAGGAAAAAGGAAAATATCCTCACAAGCTAAACAACTAATACAATTCATGGATACATATCATCTAAAAGATATTCATGACTACACAGACATGAGCTCACCTCAATTTACATTCTATTCTAATACATTCAAATCATACTCTAGAATAGATAGGGTAATCATATCCACACAAATAATAAATGATTTAAAAAACACCAAGATTGTGTCTTGCCCTATTTCAGATCATAATACAATTATATTTGAGCTTTATTTAAATGACACCCCAATGACTCATATAAGAAGAATACCTGCATATATAACTCAATTAAAAGAATCTCAAACATTTTTGAAGAAGAAACACAAACTTTTATAAAATTCAATCAAACATCCAACTCTCGTGACGTTTATGCATGGGATGCATTAAAAGCTTACTTATGCGGACAAATAAATAAATGGTATTATAACAAAAGGAAGTCCTAGGACGAAGACTTAAAAAAATACAAGACAAATTAGATAGATTACATCTTAAAATTAATGACAAGTCCACATCTAAAACTATTAGAGATGAAATAAATAAAACTAAGGAAGAATATAGTGCAATCTTACATCATAAGACTATGATTTCCTTAGAGAAATTTAAATTCCTAGCCTATTTAATAAACCCGAAACATTTAACTAATCTTGCAAATAAAACAAAAAGAATCAACAAACATAATCAAATTAAAGAAATATATTCGTCTAGAAAAAAGAAAAAGGTTTATAATTTACATGACATATTCGATGAATTTAGACATCATTTTCACATGATAAATCAAACATCTCAGATCATTCAACCATTAGATAAGATAGAACAATACATTAAAAAAATCCTGTATGTCACACTCAACAAACAACAGTCAGAAATCATAGATAAACAGATATCTTTGCCGGACATACAAACTCAAATTAACAAACTTAAACAGAACAAAGCACCAGGCAATGATGGCATCATACCTGAATTGTATAAAATCATGCCTAAAACAGCTATTTCTTTACTACATAATGTATTCCATAAAGCCTAGAATGACATTATTTTGCCTCCATCCTGGAAATATACTTTTATTTCGCCCATTCTTAAATCTAGTAAGGTACCTAAATTATGTACGTCATATAGGCCCATAACTCTTTTAAATATTGATTACAAAATGTTTATGAACGTCTATGCTGATAGACTAAAAAAATTCTCACCCCAGTTAATTAATGATGACCAAACAGGTTTTGTAACTAATAGAAGTACATATGATAACATCAAACGGTCTCTTGTTTTAATTGATTATTCACGCAGAAAGAAAAAAAACTTGTCTCTGGTTAGTCTTGACATTAACTCAGCATTTGATTCAATACATTGGGATTATCTATTCACATTATTACAATGTTTAAACTTTTCAGATAATTTTATTAATTTACTATTACACCTTTATAAAGGCACTCTGGCTTATATCAAAATTGAATCATACACATCGACTCAAATACCCATCACTAAAGGAACAAAGCAAGGCTGTCCCTTATCTCCCTTATTGTTTACTCTCATAATGGAACCATGGACTAATCCTATACGAGGAAATAAAAACATAGAAGGTTTGGAAATTAGTGACGAAACAACTTCTAAAATTCAGTTATTTGCTGATGATGTGCTCATCACTACTAAAGGAGATAATTCTTCCATAACAGCCTTATTTGAAGCTGTTAACACATTTCAAAATATATCTGGACTGACATTCAAAGATAATAAAACTAAGATCCTACCTATCTATTTAAACAATAATAAGAGAAACATTAACAAAGGCACTAGCAAATACATCACAGATCAAATTACATATTTAGACATCATTCTTGCTAAAGATATTAAATTAATCACAAAACTAAATTATAATAGACTTTATGTAAATATTCAAACTTTATTAACAAAATGGAATACAATTATATTTACAACTGAGGAAAATCATTTATCATTAAAATGATAATCCTTCCTAAAATTCTCTATATTATACAATCTATTTTAATACTTCCCAGTAAAGTTTTCATTAATTCTCTGTTATTAAAGTTTTTTTGGTTTTCCAGGAAACCTAGAATAGCACTTAAACATCACCTTCATAGTTGGAACAAAGGGGGCATAGCCTTTCCTGATTTGAACCTTTATTCTAATGCAGCTATTATTAGGTCCATAGCACAACTTTTAGATACACCATATCAGGCCAAATGGAAAATATTCTGGGAATCCTCAACTATGCTATTAATATCGAAACCACAGCCATACAAATTAGAATTTATAAATAACCCAATATTATGGATACTTAAAGATTACTTCATGTTACACAGCATACCCAAACATTCATTTAGCTACTTACACAACATGCTAATACATTTTAGAAACTTTATTTTTAAACACACTAAGTACAAGGAACTTTTTTTTACAATTTTCCCGATAGCCTTTACTCAAGAATTCTTACAATCCTCTGATATAGATAAAATTACCTTGCTTAAACAAAAAGGTCTTTTGCATTGGTTTCAACTTATTACAGATGATAGAGTGAAGGATGTAGATCAGATAATAAGTGAATATCAGTTAGACAACTCCCTATGGCTTAACATACAATCCTTCAGACTATTCTTACAAAATAAGATGAACCCGATCACTTCTGCTAATAAACAGGTCACTAGTGTACTGCTAGATTTCTTTAATTCAGTTATTCAACATAAACAAACTTATTCAGACAACATGGAATTTATATACAGACTTATCAGAGAAAAAACATATTGTTGTCCTGCTAATTTCTGGAACTATTTTTATACAGTTAATAACACACTTCCAAGGGATCTAGATAAAACAAATATATTAGAATCTGCAAGGAAAATAACACTTTCACTTAAATGGAAAATATATTCCTGGAGATTTTTATATAGATCTTTCTACACTCCTCAACTAATGAATAAAATTAATGGTAAACTAAATATTTGCAACAGATGTAAGTCTAACACAAACATTGACTGGGACCATATGTTTTATGACTGCCCTGCTTTAAGTGTATTTTGGGAAAACATTAAAGAACTCCTACAAGCAATATTCACAGATAATTTTATTTTGACCAAATCATTAGTGCTCTTCAATACACCCATACCTGGTTGTGTAAAAAAAGTTAAACATTCCGTACTTTGGGCAATACTGGCAGTAGCCAGGAAAACTACAACAAGAAACTGGATATCTGAATTCCCTCCTTCCTAAAGTGATTTAAAAAAAATTCTAATGGAAGTTTGTCAATTGCAGATTGCAACTATGACATCTAGAACATCTACAAAAATATAACTATCATATATGGGTTAATCTACAAAATTTGTTGAAAAGAGATTGACAATGATATCATATAAATCAAATTTCAACCTCTCTATGTGTTATATATATGGAATAATCAAATACTAGGCAACTTAATGATATTCAATGGATGTCTTTGTATATAGTTTTAGTAATTTCACTTTATTTGTTAAACATTGTTATGTGAATGCTTATGTGAACACTTTTTGAATTGTAAATATCCTTATGTTAAAAGAACATGCAATTGTTTATATTTATTTCTTTAAAATCAATAACATTGTTTAAAAAAAAAAAAAGAAAGAAAAAGAACATCATGCCAACAGTCAAACATGGTGATGGTAGTGTGATGGTCTAGGGCTGCTTTGCTGCTTCTGGACCTGGACGACTTGCTGTGATTGATGGAAACATGAATTCTGCTCTCTACCGAAAAATACAGAAGAAGAATGTCCGGCCATCAGTTTGTGACTTCAAGCTGAAGCGCACTTAAGTTCTGCAGCAGGACAATGATCCAAAACACACCAGCAAGTCCACCTCTGAATGGCTTAAAAAAAAAACAAAACAAAGGTTTTGGAGTGGCCTAGTTAAAGTCCAGACTTGAGTCCAATTGAAATGCTGTGGAATGACCTTAAAAAGGTGGTTCATGCTTGGAAACCCTCCAATATGGCTGAATTAAAACAATTCTACAAAGAAGAGTGGGCCAAAATTCCTCAATAGCGATGTGAAAGACTCATTGCCAGTTATCGCAAATGCTTGATTGCAGTTGCTGCTACAGGTTGCACAAGCAGTTATTAGGCTTAGGGGGCAGTTACTTTTTCACATAGGCCCATGTAGGTTTGGATAGTTTTTTTCCTTAATAAATAAAATCATCACTTAAAAAATGCATTTTGTGTTTACTTGAGTTATCTTTGTCTAATATTTACATTTGCTTGATGATTTGAAACATTTAAGTGGGACAAACATGCAAAAAATAAGAAATCAGGAATATATCATATATATATGTGTGTTTGTGTTTTTATATATATATATATATATATATATATATATATATATATATATATATATATATATATATATATATATATGGGTCTATTTTGAAAAATCTAAAACCCATAACATTGAATTTCATAACATCTAACACTACAAATCACAAGAAAATAACATCCCCTCCACATATAACAACACCAAACTATCAAACACACTTTTTACTATGTTTCTACAGGGGGGCTGTGCCCCCACACCTCCCCGTAAATTAAATATACCAACTCCAAGATCGTACTACAGTGGGAAAATGTTAATTTCCTAACTCCACTGTATCAAGCCCCCTTGCAGACACGTAGTGAAATGTGTGTTTGGTAGTTTGGTGTCATTATATGTGGAGGGGATGTTATTTTTATGTGATTTGTATTGTTAGATGTTATGAAATTCAATGTTATGGGTTTTAGATATTTTGGGTTTTAGATGTTCTGGTCTCAAAGTTATGAAATTAGATGTGATGGGTTTTAGATGTTTTGAAGGGGACCCATATATATAAATATATATATATATATATATATATATATATATATATATATATATATATATCACCAGTAGGTTCTAGTTATGTTTCAGTGGCTGTTTATAACTCATGAGTGGGTGTTCAGGGTGTTATTATTTTTGCAGATGTCCAGGGTTTCACACAGGACTGGTTCCTTCAAGGTTCTGTATGCTAGACAGAGGTTACATCTCAAGAGGCTGTAGTAAACACAAATGAGAGAAAGCACTTTAAGGCAGTATGGGTTGCTCAAGGAAGACATGCCTGTGATTATATTTCCGATGAAACACTGAGGTCTGTTAAGCTGGGACTTATGCTTAGACTGGTACATATCAAAGGTGCCATTATACTTTTATGGTCCTGATGAGGGAGAATTAGAGAGAGATAACAAATTCATTAGATCTAGATGAACTACACTTGGTAATTAGGCTGGCATGGTAACAGGATTTCCTAACAGTAGTGGAATCATAGTGATCAAAGTACAGTTTATTGCCAAAGAAAGTGCCCTGGTCCCTAATGGCTGAGTCATCATTCAAAGGAGTGTCACCTATGTGGTGGTTGCATGGGTACCCAATTTTGTCCAAAGACGGAATGCTGCATTTCTTGATATTTAATTTTAACACATTGTCCAGGCATCACTTATCAGTGTGTGTTAGTTCTTTTAGAATAATTTGGAAGTCAGAAGGGGAGTTAATGACAGCTCCAAGTTTGCCGTCATCTGCAAACGTGGGACAGACAGAGGTCATGGATGTCAGCCTTGACATCAGAGAAGCAAATACATGGGGACACCACTGGTAACAACTTTTAGGATGACAGCATGCCTCCCACACTAATAGACTGGGTTCTGTGGTTAGCCAGTTTGCTATCCAGTGGGTAACATAGATGTTTATATTTGGTTTTATTACCTTGTTGATAATTCCAGAATCTGGTGGTATGGTATCAAAGGCCTTGGCCAGGTCTAGGTAGGCAATGTGAATAGATCTTACCAATCTAAATGCATTAGTGACATGTTCAAAGACATCCACCAGATTCAGAAGGCACAATACAACTTTAACTAAACCAAACTGGCTTTCATTCATAGGTTGTAGACTACCAATGTCCTTGTTAATAAGTTCCATAATGATGTGTTCTACTGCTTTGTAGCTATGGGTGGTGAGGCTCATAGGTCTATAGTCACCAGGATCAATAATGGAATCCCCCTTGTGGAGTAGAACAACTACCACAGTTCTCCATTTCTCTGACACTAATCCAGAGGAGAAAAATAAGAACAAATACCTGCTCAGCATAGAGGTA